>NC_052149.1:132696561-132936739 GCF_902713615.1 Scyliorhinus canicula | reverse complement strand
CCCCCCACAAATGCCGCGAACACACCCCCCCCCCCCAAATTGCCGGAACCACCCCCCCACCAATGCCGGAACACCCCCCCCCCCCCCCCACAATTTGCCGGAACACCCCCCCCACATAATGCCGGAACACACCCCCCCCCCCCAAATGCCGGAAACACACCCCCCCCAAAATGCAGGAAACACACCCCCCCCCAAATGCGGGAACACAACACACCCCCCCCCCCCCCCAAAATGCGGACACATACACCCCCCCCCCACAAATGCCGGAACACACCCCCCCCCCCAAATGCCGGAACACACCCCCCCCCCCCCACCAAAATGCCGGGTCTGTCTCTCTCCTCCTCCTCCTCCAAAAAACGCCGGGTCTCACCACTTCCGCAGCTGGTGAAACTGACGTGTATCGCGTCAGTCAGCTGCTGGCCCCTCCGGGAACGGAGATTGTCAGCTTAAAAGAAGGCCCCGACGCCGGAGTGATTAACACCGATTTTTCTCGCCGGAAACCCGCGTTACGACGGGCAACGGAGAATCCTGCCCCTGTTCTGGAAACTACCCTGTCCTGTATCCACCGTGGCAGTAGGATCAGAAAGGTCAAAACCTGCCTTTGCAAAAAATCCCGCAGATATCTGAATCTATTTCCTGCTGGCAGTCAAATTTCACCTCTCAATCCTTCAGACAGGCGAAACTCCCATCTATAAATAGATCCCCCATCGTCTCAATCCCTGCTCTCTGCCATCTCTGAAACCTCCCAACCAGCCTTCCCGGTACAAATCGATGGTTATTGCTGATTGGAGCCCAGACCGCTGCCCCCTCCACTCCCATATGCTTCCTCCACCACCCCCAGACCCTCAAGGCCACCACTACCACCATGCTTGTGGAGTACCGGGCCGGCGAGAATGGCTGAGGTGCTATTACCAATGCCCCCAAACTTGTGTCCTCGCACGATGCCGCCTCTATTCGCTCCCAAACCAACACCCCCCCCCCACCCCAACCCCCCCCCCCCCCCCCCCCCCCCAACACTTCCTAATTATGGCTATATTTGCTGCCCAGTAATAGTTTGCTAAAGTTCAGCAGCACCAACCCACCCTCTCCTCGGCCACACTTCAGCAACACTTTCTTCACTCACGGGGTTTTACCCGCCCACACAAAACCCGAAATCATCTTGTTTACACGTTTAAAAAAGGCCCTTGGGATAAAGATGGGGAGGCACTGAAAGACAAACAGAAACCTCCTGCATCCAACGTGACCGTTACTTCCACCTCCCTCCCTTCTGGGGGCGTCATGATCGCATTTAAGAGCCTTCTAATGTTGGCCATTAGCTGTCTGCCCTTAACAAACCCCGTCTGGTCCTCCCCTATCGCCTCTGGGATCCAATCTTCTATCCTTGAGGCCAAAATTTTAGCCAACAGTTTGGCATCAACATTCAATAGGGAGATTGGTCTATGATCAGCATAGCTCAGGGTCCTTCTCCTGCTTCAGGATCAGTGAGATCGAGGCCTGTGACATTATTGGGGGAAGAACACCCCGCTCCCTTCCCTCATTAAATATCCTTACCAGCAGTGGGCCCAGCATCTCGGAGAACTTTTTGTAAAATTTCACTGGGTAGCCGCTGGTCCTGGGGCCTTCCCGGACTGCTTGGCCTCTAGCCCCTCTGCTATTTCTTCAATCCCGACCGGGTCTCCCAGCCCATCTACCAGCCCTCCCTCCACCCTTGGAAACTCCAGCCCTCCCAGAAACTCATCCCTTTCACCCCAGCTAGGGGTTCTGACTCATATAGCCGGCTGTAAAACTTCTGAAACACCCCGTTCACCTCTGCTGGGTCCATGAGTTCCCAGCTCTGTCCTTCACTCTACCTCTCTCCCTGGCCACCTCCCTTTTCCTTAGCTGGTGTGCAAGCATCCTGCTGGCCTTCCCTCCATACCCATATATCGCGTCCCTTGCCTTCCTCAGCTGCTCCACCACCTTCCCTGTAGACAACAGACCAAACTCCATCTGTAGCTTCTGCCGCTCCTTCAATAACCCTGCCTCCGGGGCCTCCTGGTATCTCTTGTCTATCCTGAGTATTTCCAAAACCAAACTATCTAGCTCTGCTCTCTGTACCTTCCTACTGTGGGCCTGTATCGATATTAGTTCCCCTCTAACCACTGCCTTCAGCGCTTCACAAACTATTGCTGCCAAGACTTCCCCCGTGTCGTTTATTTCCAGATAGTTATGGATGGACTCCCTCACACGGCCGCACACCCCCTCGTCCACTAACAGTCCTACGTCCAATCTCCATTGCGGTCGCTTGCCCCCTTCCTTACACACCTGTAAATCCCCCCAATATGGGGCATGGTCCGACACAGCAATCGCCGAATACTCGTTATCAACCACCCCCGCCAGTCCTCGGCTATGTCGTGGAAAACGGAGTCCTGGGCCTCGACCCGGACCGTATGCGCCCTTAGAACTTAGAACTCCTTCATTGAGCCAGGACCCTCAAATAGTGGCTGGGATTCTTTTCATACTATGCCCAGTGGGTCCCTCAATATGCGGACAAAGCCCGCCCACGATTTAAGCCCACACTTTCCCCCCTGTTGGCTGAGGCTCGCCAGGCCTTCAACTGCATCAAGGAGCACATCGCCAAAGCGGCCAAGCGGGCGGTGGATGAATCCACCCCATTTCAGATAGAGAGCGACGCCTCAGAGGTCGCTCTTGCAGCCACATTGAATCAGGCAGGGAGACCAGTCGCATTTTTCTCCCGAACCCTCTCCGCTTCAGAACTTCGACACTCCTCGGTCGAAAAGGAAGCACAAGCCATTGTGGAGGCTGTACGTCACTGGAGGCACTACCTCGCAGGTCGAAGGTTCACCCTCATCACCGACCAAAGATCGATTGCCTTCATGTTTGCCAACTCGCAAAGGGACAAAATTAAAATCTATAAAATCCTGAGGTGGAGGATCGAACTCTCCACCTACAAATACAATATCATGTATCGACCGGGGAAGCTCAACGAGCCCCCAGATGCCCTGTCCCGCAGCCCGTGCGCCAGCACGCAGAGCGACCGCCTGAAAGCCATCCACAATGACCTCTGCCACCCAGGGGTCACACGGCTCGCCCACTACGTCAAAGCCCGAAATCTATCTTTCTCCACTGAGGAGGTAAAAGCCATCACCAGGGATTGCCCGATCTGTGCGGAGTGCAAACCGCACTCCTATAGACCAGACAGGGCCCACCTGGCCAAGGCTTCTCGGCCCTTTGAACGCCTCGCCAACAATTTCAAAGGGCCACTTCCCTCGAAAATCGGAATGTGTACTTCCTGAATGTCATCAACGAGTTCTCCCGCTTCCCTTTTGCTATCCCGTGCCCCGATATGACCTCCCACACTGTCATTAGGGCCCTGCATAGTATCTTCACCCTGTTTGGTTTCCCCAGCTACGTACATAGTGACCGGGGCTCGTCCTTCATGAGCTGCGTCAGTACCTGCTCGACAAGGGCATCACCTCGAGCAGGACTACCAGCTACAACCCCAGGGGGACGGGCAGGTTGAAAGGAGAACGCGACGGTCTGGAAGACCGCCCTACTGACACTCCGGTCCAGGAATCTCCCGGTTTCCCATTGGCAGGAAGTCCTCCCCGATGCGCTCCATGCTATTAGGTCCCTCCTATGTACCGCCACCAACCAGACCCCTCACGAGCGGCTCTTTGTTTTTCCCAGGGGCACTACCACGGGGGCTTCGCTCCCAGCATGGTTGAAGACACCGGGCCCGGTACTCCTCCGGAAGCACGTCAGGGCACTCAGAACTGACCCACTCGTAGAGAAAGTGCTTCTACTACACTCAAACCCCCAATACGCCTTCATAGAGTACCCTGACGGCCGTCAGGACACTGTATCCCTCCGGGACCTAGCGCCTGCAGGATCTAATCCCACCACTACCACCGCCGAGGTACCCCTCACACTACACCCCACCCAACTCGTCGCGCCCCACGCCCCCGCACCTACCAGGTCGCTACACATGTTCCGCGCACCCGCGCCCACAAGCTTCCAGCGCCCCCAGTCCCCAGTCGAACCAGACGGGTACGAAGCTCGGACAGAATCACCCCCGGAGTCCGCCATCGTACCTCAACCAACCGGGATCGTCCAGCCACCAGAAGAGGCTGCAACCCCGGTGCTCCGCCGATCACAATGGACAACTTGACCACCGGACAGACTCAATTTGTAAGCCATCACCCCGGACTTGATTTTTTTCACAGGGGGTGAATGTGGTGAATTATAAACACTAATAATCCACACTGTATTGTACAACATGTGTTGAGCCCGTACCTTGTACTAGATCATGTGTAGTTGCGCGGCTCTACCCATAGGGGGAGATGAGGTACTTGTATTGGGCCCCATCCTTGGCTCCGCCCATTGCTCTGCCCATGGCTCCTCCCCCTAACCAGAAGTATAAAGGTTACTGTTGTGAGCCTGCCTGCCAGTTCATCTAGAGTTCACCTCGTCACAGGCAGGCTCTGTTGTAAGACGGTTAAAACCACTGTTCGCTTTTAACCACGTGTCGCCTGAATAGATGGTCTCATCAGAAGGCATCCAACAATGCCATAATTTAGAACATAGAACATAGAACAGTACAGCACAGAACAGGCCCTTCAGCCCTCAATGTTGTGCCGAGCAATGATCACCCTACTCAAACCCACGTATCCACCCTATACCCGCAACCCAACAACCCCCCCCCCTTAACCTTACTTTTTTTAGGACACTACGGGCAATTCAGCATGGCCAATCCACCTAACCCGCACATCTTTGGACTGTGGGAGGAAACCGGAGCACCAGGAGGAAACCCACGCACACACGGGGAGGACGTGCAGACTCCGCACAGACAGTGACCCAGCCGGGAATCGAACCAGGGACCCTGGAGCTGTGAAGCATTTATGCGAACCACCATGCTACCGTGCTGCATTCAAGAATTTGCTGACAGTTATGCCGCTGGCCGAGGGGGCTTCTGCCAGGGCCGGGGGGAGTAGTAGAGGTGGCCTGGAGGTGGGCTGTGGGTTTGGGGTAACACCATAGATACATAAATACATAGAAGATAGGAGCAGGAGGAGGCCTTTTGGCCCTTCGAGCCTGCTCTGCATTTATCACGATCATGGCTGATCATCCAACTCAATAGCCTAATCCTGATTTCTCCCCAAGTGCTATATCTAGCCGCCTCTTGAATATATTCAATGTTTTAGCATCAACTATTTCCTGTGGTAATGAATTCCACAGGCTCACCACTCTTTGTCCGAAATGGTTTACCCTGAATGCTCAGACTGTGACCCCTGGTTCTGGACACGTCCATCATTGGTAACATTTTCCCTGCATCTACCCTGTCTAGTCCTGTTAGAATTTTATAAGTCTCTATGAGACCCCCCGTCATTCTTCTGAACTCCAGCGAGAACAATCCCAACCTAGTCAATCTCTCCTCATATGACAGTCCCGCCATCCCTGTCCAGTCTGGTAAACCTTCGCTGCCCTCCCTCGAGAGCAAGAACATCCTTCCTCAGAGAAGGAGACCAAACCTGCACACAATACTCCAGGTATAACCTCACCAAGGCCCTGTATAATTGCAGCAACACATCCCTGCTTCTATACTCGAAACCTCTTGCAATGAAGGCCAACATACCATTAGCCTTCTTCACCACCTGCTGCACCTGCATGCTTACCTTCAGCGACTGGTGCACAAGGACACCCAGGTCCCGCTGCACACTCCCCTCTCCCAATTTACAACCATTCAGTTAGTAATCTGCCTTCCTGTTTTTGCTTCCAAAGTGAATAACCTCACACTTATCCAGGTTATTCTGTATCTGCCATTGATTTGCCCACTCGCCCAACCTGTCCAGATCATGATGTAGGATCCCTGCATCCTCATCACAGTTCAGCCTCCCACCTAAGTTGGTATCAGCTGCAAACTTTGAGATGTTACATTTTGTTCCCTCATCCTAATCATATATATTGCGAATAGCTGGGGTCCCAGCACCGACCCCTGTGGTACCCCACTAGTTATTGTCTGCCAATTTGAAAAGAACCCATTAATCCCTACTCTTTGTTTCCTCTCTGCCAACCAGTTTTCAATCCATCTCAATAGGGCAGCAGGGTAGCATGGTGGTTAGCATAAATGCTTCACAGCTCCAGGGTCCCAGGTTCGATTCCCGGCTGGGTCTCTGTCTGTGTGGAGTCTGCACGTCCTCCCCCTGTGTGCGTGGGTTTCCTCCGGGTGCTCCGGTTTCCTCCCACAGTCCAAAGATGTGCGGGTTAGGTGGATTGGCCATGCTAAATTGCCCGTAGTGTCCTAATAAAAGTAAGGTTAAGGGGGGGTTGTTGGGTTACGGTTATAGGGTGGATACGTGGGTTTGAGTAGGGTGATCATGGCTCGGCACAACATTGAGGGCCGAAGGGCCTGTTCTGTGCTGTACTGTTCTATGTTCTAATACATTTCCTCCAATCCTTTGCTCTTTAATTTTGCACAATAATTTCTTATGCGGTACTTTGTCAAACGCCTTCTGAAAGTCCAAATATACCACATCAACTGGCTCCCCCTTGTCAAATGTACTGGTTACATCTTCAAAGAATTGCAACAGATTTTATCAAGCATGGTTTGTCCTTCATAAACCCATGCTGACTCTGACTGATCCTGCCACTGCTTTTTAAATGTTCTGCTATTAAGTCCTTGATATTGCATTCAAGAATTTTCCCCACGACCGATGTTAGGCTTACTGGTCTATAATTCCCTGTTTTCTCTCTGTAGTGATCTCCGTATACCAATATACATATCAATACATGTAAAGCTAGTACAGGCAATTGAACACTAGATGTCTCACTATCAGGACCTATATAAATAGCTTTTCCGCTCTTTCTGAAGGAGTGTGTATGAGGAGTGCAGAGAGAAGAGACAGAGGAAAGCTGGAGAGAAAAGAAGTGATTAGTTATCAAAGTATTGTATTGTCTAATGTAATTGGTTATATCTACAATTGTTTGTTTATTTTACTAGTTGAGTATTAAGTAAAAATAACTCACAATATCAATTTATATTACTCAATAAATTTATTTATCTTTACAAGACTACTGCTCATTTCAACAACTCGGCTGGTTGAAAAGAGTAATCTCTATATTACAAAAAATAATATAACATTGTACCAGGTTAAATTAGGCTTTTAAAAAGACTAGTAAAGAAAATTTGAATAAAATAAGAAGACAAACCAGAATCAACTATTCGACTGGTGAAGTCATGGCAACTTCGGAATCCTTGATAAAAGCAGAGTGCAAGCTGCCAGACATCTAAAGACCACTGGTAATCTTAATTTAAATTTGAAGTTGTTTAAACAACAATTCCAGCTCTATCTGGAAGCTAGTGATTTAAACGCTGCATCTGAAGCAAGACAAATTGCTTTGCTTCTGTCCCTAGCAGGACAGCAAGCGATTGAAATCTACAATTCATTTAATTTTGCTGCTGGTGAAGATAAGTCAAATTTTGAACAAATAATCGTGAAATTTGATGGCCATTGCAAAATGCAAACTAATGAAATTTTAGAGAGATTCAGATTTCATAAGCGAGTCCAAAAAGTTGATGAACCGGTGAATAGCGTCATCACAGATATCAAACTCTTAGCTGAAACCTGTAACTATGCTGATCTTTGTGACTCTCTTATGAGAGATCAAATTGTTTATGGAATAACTGATGACACTGTAAGAGATGCTTTGGTTTGGCAAAAATGTTTTAACGTTGAAAATCACGATCGAGAAATGCATCTCCAGTGAACAGACCGAAAGTCAGTATTTAGAATTTTATCCCAAGTATAAAGGTGAAAAGTTTACCACAAGACTGAGAAAATAAAAATGACAGAAGACTGTTCAGAACAGCAGCTACCTAGAGCACGTATTTTCCAACTCGGGACATGCGCACATCGCACAGAAATGCGAGACTCCGCAAAAAGGGTCCGCGCATGCGTGAACGTCACTAATACGTCACGGTGAAAATGTGATGACATGTCATAGGTGTGGCAACGCCCACTTAAAGGGAAACTGGGAAACTGCCCTGCTTTTGGAAAATTCTGTTTGGGATGTGCAAAGGTGAATCATTATGCTTCTCAGTGTCAATCATCTCCAAGTTATCTTCCACCTGCACATAAAATGAACTGAGAGCTGTTGACAAAAATGAACAAATCAACACTCAATAAGATTTCACACAAGATGATGACATTTGTTAGAAAATACCTTCCTCGTTGGAGTGGTTGAAGTGACCAAAAAGGTTAGTGGGGATTACTGGGTTACGGGGATAGGGTGGAGGCGTGAGCTTAAGTAGCGTGCTTTTTCCAAGGGCCAGTGCAGACTCGATGGGCCGAATGGCCTTCTTCTGCACTGTAAATTCTATGATTCTATGATCCACGATACCAGTCTGCAAGCTAGCAAGAATGATTTTCAAGCAACAGAAAAAGCTCTTCACAAAAATAAAAAAGGATCTTCAAGCAACAAAAGATCAACAAATCAACGTCGTCAGCAATGAATGGATGACTACTGTATGCATTGATAATATTCCAATCTCATTCAAATTAAACACAGGTGCTTCAGCGAATCTTCTCAATTCCAAGGACTTGTCTATGATTAAAAGTCACAATGACATAGTTCCTGCAGAATGTTCACTAAAAGATTATAATGGCAATCCAATTTTCACACATGGCTCGTGTTATTTAATGCCACCAACAGGGACATTCACAAACTAATCAGATTCGAGATAGTGGATGACACTCGTTCTTCGCTACTGGATGCTCAAGCTTGTAAAGATTTGTAGCTCATTCAAAGAATTTTCCTCAATACTTGTGAATCAGTTACAATTAAAGAAGACATCCAGCAACTTTTACATGAATACCCTGATGTATTTCATGGCATGGGAACACTGCGATATCAGGACAAGATATTTCTGAAAAAAGATGCCAAGCCGGTGATGCATCCACCAAGACGTGTACCAGCTCCTCTCAGAGAAAGATTGAGGCTGAACTAACAAGATTGCAATCGCAAGGAATCATATCAAAGGTAACACAACCGACTGACTGGGTCAGCTCCCTAGTCTGTATAAAAACAACGGGTGACATTAGCATCTATATGCATCCTAAAGATCTCAATTGTAATATTAGAATAGAACACTGCCAAATACCAAAGAGAGAGGAAGTAACATCAGAAATGGCCAATACCAGAATTTTTACCAAACTTACCAAACTTGATGCCTCACAAGGTTTTTGGCAGATACAGCTTGATGACTCCAGCAAGCTGCTCTGTACCTTCAACACACCTTTTGAGAGGTATTGTTTTAACAGAATGCCCTTCGGAATTATTCCTGCATCAGAAATCTTTCATCGTACATTGGAACAGATGACAGAGAACATTGAACATTGTTCGTGTTTATGTAGATGACATAATCATCTGGTCTACAACACCAGAAGAACACATGTGTCTACTTAGAGAAGTGTTCAAGAGAATACACAAGTACGGTTTAAAGCTGCACCAAGCTAAATGTATGTTTACCGCCTCTTCTTTGAAATTCTTAGGTGGCAACATTACAACCAACATTACAACATTACAAGCCGGATGAAGACAAAGTACAAGCCATCAAGTCAATGCAAATACCGCAAGACAAGATCTCGGATTTGTCAACTTTCTGGGGAAGTTCATCTTGAATCTTTGCAGCAGAACAACTGCATTATGTCAGCTGATCAGAAAGAACGCAGATTTCAACTGGACTCAGAGTCACACTGAAGAATGGACAGATCTGAAACAACATTTGATCCAAGCTCCCAGCTTGTCCTTCTTTGACTTGACCTGGCACACTAAAATTTCAACTGATGCTAGTCAGAATGGCATAGGTGCAGTTTTAATTCAACAAGACCATTTCAACAATTGGGTTCCCATCGCCTACGCATCCAGATCCATGACTTCAACTGAGTGTAGGGAGGCCCAGATTGAAAAGGATTGTCTTGGCCTTGAGACTGGAATTACCAAGTTCCACGATTATGTATATAGATACCAAGGTTTGCTGTAGAAACAGACCATTGTTCACTTGCCAACATCATTGAAAACAATTTAAATGATATGACACCAAGACTACAATGATTGATGATGAAATTGCACAGATATGATTTTAATCTTCTATATACTCCATGTAAAGATTTAGTCATAGCTGACACTCTGTCCAGATCCATCAACACTGATATTCTTCAAGAGGAATCAATCAATGACATTGATTCTCACCTGCAACTTTTCAGAGAGTTACGTCCTGCCTCTGATTCAAAGCTTCAACAGAAATTCATACAGAAACACAGAAATATGCCGCTGTGACCAAAGTTATACATCACTTACAACATGGAAGGGTCATTGTCCACAATACCAGAGTATACAGTCTGAACTGACTATCTTGGATGGTACTTTGCTGAGACAGGATCAAATCGTCATTCCAGACAGGATGAAGTCAGAAATGCTTACTAGACTTCACGAATCTCTTCGAAGCATAGAGAAATGTAAACGCCGAGCCAGACAATCCATATATTGGGCAGGTATAAATAGAGATATACCTCAGACATGATCTCATCATGTCCAACGTGTCAAACACATCAGAGTCAACAATGCAAGGAACCATTGCAACAGCATGACATTGTTACATCACCATGGGTGAAAGTAGGTATCGATCTCTTTCATTTATTTGGCAAGGATTGTATTTTACTCACTGACCATTATTCAAATTTTCCAATCTTACATCCAATACTGCAATCAAAGCATGCAGAGAAATATTTGACAGGCACTGTTTTCTTAATACCATCATGTCTGACAATGGCCCATGTTTTTTGAGTTATAAGTGGAAAGAATTCTCAACAATTTACAATTTTGACCTGATTACCTCAAACCCTCATTTCCGCAGTCCAATGGGAAGGTTGAGAAAGGTGTCCACATCATCAAACATTTACTGAGCAGATAAAAGATTCACAATCTGATTTTTATTTTGCATTACTTACTTATAGATCATCACCTTTATTATCAGGATTATCTCCAGCTCAGATGTTATTTAACAGGAACATAAGAACTACTCTACCTCAGCTACATATTCCTGATTCTCAACAACATTATGCTGTGAACAAACTTCAGCAACAGAGACTGAAAAGAAAGCAGTATTTTGATCGACATGCAAAAGATTTAACAACTGTCGTAGAAAATGATACTGTTCGATTCAGACTTCCTGAAGGAGGTTGGTCTGACATTGCTCACATCATTAGGCAAATCTCTTTCAGTTCTTATCTGATTAAAACTTCATATGGTAACATTTATGGAAGAAATCGTCATGATCTACTTCAAGTCAAAGATCAAATACAGATTTTTCCTCACTCAATTTACATCACACAATTTCAAAGAAAATTGAACAACTACATTCCAATCTGACAATCGACAAGGATATTAAGACTTCCGCATCACCTTTGATATTAAGAAGATCTGCAAGGAGAAGAAGACCAAATCAACTGGATTTGTGAACTTTTACATAATTCTAGTGATTGTTGTACTAAGTAACCATTGATTTCAAATGTAAAATTTTCTTTTAATATTTGCAAGAAAATGTTAAAAAAAGGGGGATGCAGTGATCTCCATCTATCAATATACATGATCAATATATGTAAAGCTAGTACAGGCAATTGAACACTAGATGTCTCACTGATATAAATAGCTCTTTCTGAAGGAGTGTGTATCAGGAGTGCAGAGAGAACAGACATTTGATTTGTTTATTGTCACGTGTACCAAGGTACAGTGAAAAGTATTTTTCAGCGAGCAGCTCAACAGATCATTAAGTACATGAAAGGAAAAGGAAATAAAAGAAAATACATCATAGGGCAACACAAGGTCCACAATGTAACTACATAACACCAGCATCAGCTGAAGCATACAGGGGTGCAGTGTTAATGAGGTCAATCTAAAAGAGGTAACAGTGGGGATGAAGCTGTTTTTGAGTCTGTTCGTGCGAGTTCTCAGATTTTTATATCTCCTGTCCGATGGAAGAAGTTGGAAGAGTCAGTAAACCGGGTGGGAGGGTTTTTTTATTATGCTGCTCGCTTTCCCCAGGTGAGAAATTATTAGTTATCGAAGTATTGTAATGTATAATTTAATTAGTTACATCTACAATTGTTTCTTTGTTTTACTAGTTGAGTATTAAGTAAAAACAGCTCACAATATTAATTTATATTACTCAATAAATTAGTTTATCTTTACAAGAAGACTGCTGCTCATTTCAACAACTCGGCTGGTTCAAAAGTGTATATACATTATACAAAATAATATAGCACTCTCTACCTCCCTTTTTGAATATTGGCATGATGAGCTATGCTCCAATCTGCAGGGACTGTTCCAGGGTCTATAGAATCCTGGAAGATGACCACCAATGCATCCACTATTTCCAGAGCCACCTCCTTAAGCACTCTGGGATGCTGGTTCTCAGGTCCTGGATTTTCGCAGCATAATCTCTCTATTAATGTCGATCTCCCTCAGTTCTTCCCTCTCACTAAACCTTTCATTCTCCAACATTTCTGGGGCGCGATTCTCCGCTGCCCACGAGAATAGTGGGAGGGCCTTCCCGACAATTTTCACGGCCTCCCGATATTCTCCCCCCCCCTCCGGCCGCCCCCCGACATGAATCGCTGCTCGCCATTTTTTCTTTCTCTTCACATATCTATAGACACTTTTAGTGTCTGTCTATATGTTCCCTGCAAGCTTCCTTTCATACTGTACTTTCCCCTTCTTAATCAATCCCTTGGTCCTTTGCTAAATTGTAAACTGCTCCCAATCCTCAGACCTATTATTTTTCTTGGCCAATCTATATGCTTCTTCCTTGGATCGGATACTATTTCTAATTTCCTTTCTAAGCCATGGATGACCCTCTTACCCCCTTTGCTTTTGTGCCAGAAGGAATTAACAGTTGCTGTAGTTCCTTGAATGTTTTCCATTGCCTATCTACTGTCATACCTTTAAGTAACTCTCCCCAATTTCTATCAAGTTCAACACACGCCTCATATCTTCATAGTTCCCTTTATTAACATCCAGCCGCCTAGTCTCTGAATCAACTACTTTATGCAGCTGTGCACACCGCTACCAGCCTACTTTAAACTGGTGCCATGGGTCATATCGCTGGCCCCAGACAACACATTAACTGTCTGGGCGCACTCCAGCACAACTTATGGCATCTTTCTGGCTGGGATAAGTGTGTGTGGAGTGTGTAATGTGTGTGTGCGGCTGCAGCTTGTCAGCCTCCTGAGTGTCGATCATGGACCCAGCAAAACCCGCACCAATTTTCATTGGAATCGATTGTGTTCATGCGGATCCAGTGCTAGCACCTCAATGATAGTTGAATCGGTACAGGTACGGCATCAATCTTTCTGTCGTGAAATTCCACGGATTCTCCGTCGACGTCAACATTTAGTCTCACAAATGGAGAATCCAGCCCTATGTCCTTTTTTCTCAAATCTCGTAGTTGAACAGTTTTGGAGGCTGGGCTGGGAATAAATTTGCCAACAAAGTTGATCATCCCTCGTAAGCATAAGATGGCTTTTGTTTCTGTGGGAAGTGGCATCATCAGAATACCTTTATTTTTTCGTTATCCGGCTGCACACCTTGTTCCGAGAGCCTGTCCCCTAAAAAAGCCCCGATTTGACACTTCATTTTATTGATCTTGATGCTATTTTTAAAAATCTGTTGTCAGACTCTGAGAAGCCTCTGTCATGCCACTTGCACATGGACCCCCAGATTATGATATCGAAGACATGAATGCGGACACCTGGTAATCCTTCAGACGCTGAGATTATGCTGAATAGCATTGTCAAGAAGCAGTAGCATCCGAAGGGTGTGTTAAACGTGCACAGCCTTGTGCTTGCCTTGTCCAGCTTCAGCTGCAAGAAGCCTTGCGACATGTCCAACTTGCTGAAACATGTTGCTCCAGCCATCTCGCATGCTATTTCTTGCCTCTTCAGAATTGGGTAGCGCTATCTTTTGATGTTAAGGTTCATGTCTTTGGGCTTCATGCATAGTCTCAGATCACCATTCCTCTTTTTAACACACACCATGGAGTTAACCCAGTCAGTGGGTTCCTCTATGTGCCTGATGACTCTAGAGCCATCATTCTGTGTAACTCAGCCTTCAGTTTTCCTTCAGCAGAGCAGGTACACGTCTCAGAGGGTGCACAACCCTCTTCGCATTCTCCTTCAACTGGATGCAGTATGTAAATGGCAGAGTTCCAAAGCTTGAAATACCTCTGCCAAGTCCTTTATGATAGATTCAATGGACACCTGTCGGTGGGGTGCCATGCTTTCTGCAGTGTTCACCCACTTAACGAGCCCAAGCTCTTCACTGCCTCCTCTCCTATGAATTATTTGCGCTCTGTCTCCATGATGGAAAACATGATCATACACGTTCTTTCCTTGACAGTAACTTCGAGCTCACACGCTCCTAATGTTGTGATTTGATGACCAGTATAATCCTTCAGTCATACTGTTCTTTGGACCATTTTTGGTTTGATTTTCAGTCTTTTCAGCACTGACAAAGTGAACAGATTGGCTCTTGCTCCCGTGTTAAGCTTACATTTGATCAGTGTGCCATTAACCATCAACATAATCGTCCATCTATCTTCTATGCTCTTCGCATCCGCATCACAGTGGCTGCAAATGATGAGGAAAAATTTGCTACTTTGGCAGGTCGGACTATTCGTATCCTCCGTCTAAATCATGTTCACAGATGGTCTCTGTTTTCATGGTATGGATAGCTTTGATGTGTAGTGGTCAACAAAGAACATCAAGCTATGTTGATTAACAAAGCTAATTTATTAACACTACTTATAACTAGATTAGAACGGCTTACTAAAATACAAAGGTTGCTAAATAAACTATGCTATAACTCTATCTACCAAACTCCAGAATGCACGATAACTCTCTATCCCTCCTAATCACCTTCTCCCAGAATGAAGGGTGTCACATGATCTACATGACTGCTCTTGATCACCATCTGGTGGTTAGATGTATTGACATTAAATTGTTAACCCTGCATTTACCATACAACATCCATACTGTTACATCCCTCTTTCTTTTATGATATTTGTAGACTTGTACAAACGTATTTACATGATATTATCATGATATGTGCTATACATGTTAGAATTGTTGCTGTCCATGTGTTAACAATTTTCACAGTTCACAAGTTGAGTCTGTCGGGTTTCTTTTTGACACATGTGGACCTTCTCAGTTGTGTTTGTTAAACAAATGAGGTTGTCTCCACTGGTGTAACATCATCTCGCTATTGTGCTGTAGGAGTTGCATTACACAGCTCTGTGCCAAGCTCGATGTGTGGAAATACAGGTTGAGCTGTCTTCACTTTGAGAAGTGCTCTACGATTCCTTCGTAGGATTGAACCTTCGTCTATCATAACGATGTATGAGCGTGGAGCTGCTTGGTGAATCACAAGTGCCATGCAAGACCATCCCCCTGTTGGAATCTGCATCCGCACATTATCTCCTGGCTCTAGCATTGCTAGATCCTTTGCTGTCTGTCATAGTAATGCTGCTGCTTTTCCTTCTTTTGCTTAATTATCTGTACAGCATCGTCATTGTCAGGATCGGCTGTAGGTACATACGATAATGTGGTATGTGCTGTCGATTCATCAGCAGTTGTGTCGCTTTGTAGTTTAACAAAGCTCAGTATGGATTGCTTCTGGAATCCAATGCATTTTTGAGCAGTTGTTTGGCTTCATGCACATCTTTTTCAGCTTTCCCATTAGATTGTGGATGTGATGGGCTGGAAGTTACATGCTCAGAGTTGTGAGAACTCTGTCCAGTCGCAGCTGTCAAAACATGGACTGTTGTCAGTCATGAAAGTAATGGGATTCCAAGTGTTGCAAATGTCTCCTTGGTAGCTTTTATGACCACATTCGAACTGGAATTTGTCAGTTTGATCGTCTCGGGGAAGTTCGAGATGTAATCTATGACGAGCAAATAATAATTTCAATGGAAGTAAAACAGATTGACTCCTTTATCTATGAAGTCTTGACCAGTTCATGCATCGTACGTGTTTCCTTCTGCTGATGTGACTGGTTCCTTTGACAGGTTTTGCATTCTGCGACAAGGTTATTAATATCTTCATTGATACCTGGCCTCACGGGAGACTGCTGAGTAAAATAAGGGCCCATGGTATTCGAGGCAAGGTACTAACATGGATTGACGATTGGCTGTCAGACAGAAGGCAGAGAGTTGGGATAAAAGGTTCTTTTTCGGAATGGCAACCGGTGACAAGTGGTGTCCCGCAGGGTTCAGTGTTGGGGCCACAGCTGTTCTCTTTATATATTAACGATCTAGATGACGGGACTGGGGGCATTCTGGCCAAGTTTGCCGATGATACAAAGATAGGTGGAGGGGCAGGTAGTATTGAGGAGGTGGGGAGGCTGCAGAAAGATTTAGACAGTTTAGGAGAATGGTCCAAGAAGTGGCTGATGAAATTCAACGTGGGAAAGTGCGAGGTCTTGCACTTTGGAAAAAAGAATAGAGGCATGGACTATTTTCTAAACGGTGACAAAATTCATAATGCTAAAGTGCAAAGGGACTTGGGAGTCCTAGTCCAGGATTCTCTAAAGGTAAACTTGCAGGTTGAGTCCGTAATTAAGAAAGCAAATGTAATGTTGTCATTTATCTCAAGAGGCTTGGAATATAAAAGCAGGGATGTACTTCTGAGGCTTTATAAAGCACTAGTTAGGCCCCATTTAGAATACTGTGAGCAATTTTGGGCCCCATACCTCAGGAAGGACATATTGGCACTGGAGCGGGTCCAGCGGAGATTCACACGGATGATCCCAGGAATGGTAGGCCTAACATACGATGAACGTCTGAGGATCGTGGGATTATATTCATTGGAGTTTAGGAGGTTGAGGGGAGATCTAATAGAACGTACAAGATAATGAATGGCTTGGATGGGATGGACGTAGGGAAGTTGTTTCCATTAGCAGGGGAGACTAGGACGCGGGGGCACAGCCTTAGAATAAAAGGGAGTCACTTTAGAACAGAGATGAGGAGAAATTTCTTCAGCCAGAGAGTGGTAGGTCTGTGGAATTCATTGCCACAGAGGGCGGTGGAGGCCGGGACATTGAGTGTCTTTAAGACAGAAATTGATAAATTCTTGATTTCTCGAGGAATTAAGGGCTATGGGGAGAGAGCGGGTAAATGGAGTTGAAATCAACCATGATTGAATGGTGGAGTGGACTCGATGGGCCGAATGGCCTTACTTCCACTCCTATGTCTTATGGTCTTATGGCCAATATACTGATTGACCAGCTCTTCATTTGCATTTTTTCAACCCCAGATGGCCTTCATGCACCTTGCTGAGTATCATGTTCCTTAACAAAGTTGGAATTACAATTTGGTCTTGTCTAAGCAGCAATCCGTTTACACTGCTCAGATCCACTCGAATGTTCCTGCAGGAACAAGTTCCTTTGGGCCAACCATCTCATATGTAATGCAACACACACTGGATTATGTCATCCTTGGCTGTTTCTTCCTTGATTAGTTTCATTTATTTCATTAGAGACAGATAGACTTTCTTCAATCAGAGTTGCTTGTGCTTTGCCTGGACAATGTTGGTCATCCCGACATTGGGCCGAAGGGCCTGTTCCTGTGCTGTAATTTTCTTTGTTCTTTGTTCTTTGTTATCCCGGTATCTTCAGTTGCACGCAACTGTGCATCAGCTACAAGGCCATTAGCCGGTGTGTAGACTAGCTCAAAGTCATACCTTTGAAGTTTCATTATCATACATTGGAGTCTCGGACACATGTCATTCAAGTTTTTCTTGATGATGGATACGAGAGGATGTTGATCCGTTTCCACTGTTAAGGTGGGTAACCCATACACATAGCTATGGAACTTTTTAATTCCAGTGAGGAGAAACAAACATTCTTTTTCAATTTGTGCATCACACTGTTAGATCGGTGTTAACCAAACTTCTCTATTCGCTGTATGACTCGCTGTATGACTTGAAAAAATTGTGCGTTGTGTTCTTCTTAACTCGCTGACCATATAATGATATCGTCAACATAGGACGGTTTAACATTGCCAATCCACCTAACCTGCACAGCTTTGGACTGTGGGAGATAACCGGAGCACCCGGAGGAAACCCACACAGACACTGAGAGAACGTGCAGACTCCGCATAGTCAGTGACCCAAGCTGGGAATCGAACCTGGGTCCTTCGCGCTGTGAAGCAACAGTGCTAACCACTGTGCTACCGTGCCACCCTTGTCTGCATATACACAGTACAATTTGATCAGGGCGTCTACATGGGCTGGAAGTGGTCTGCATCTATGCAGGACAGCATTTGACCAGGGTGCATGCATGGACCAGTAAGCGGACTGCATATATACAGTACAGCATTGACCAGTGTGTCTGCATGGACCAGGAACGGACTGCGTATATGAAGTACAGAAAATGGAGTGTTGAAAGTACATAGTTTTCTGCTGGCTTCATCTAGCTTCAGTTGCCAAAACCCTCGAGAGCATCTAGTTTTGTGAAAATTCTGGTGTGCCTTCTCACTCATGATCTCTTCACATTTGGGAATTAGGTAGTGGTCCCTTTTTATATTTTGGCTTAGATCCTTCTGATCGATGCAGATTCTTAGATTGCCATTTACTTTCTCAACGCACACCATCGAACTGACCCAGTCAGTTGGTTCTATCAATTTTGTGATTATCCCCAGCTGCCGCATGTGGTTAAGTTCCAGTTTCAAGCGTTTCCTCAAGGGAGCAGGTACCCATCTCAGTGGATGAATGACTGGCCTGGCATTCTCTCTCAGCTGTATTTTGTATTTATGTGGTAATGTATCCATGAAAAATTCCATGAAAAATATTTGGAAACTTGTTAATAATGGCATCAATTTGGTCTTTGCCAGTGGCTGCGATTTTGTCTGAGCTGTGAATTTATTTCATCAGCTTCAGTAACTCGCACGTCGGAACACCCAACAATGAAGATTACATTGGTCCTACAATTTCAAATTCAACAGGAATCTTCTTATCTTTGATCTGAACCATTAGATAGCATGTCCCCATTGTTGTAATGACACTGCCACAGTAGTCCCTTAATTTTTTTTCTCGCGCTAAACCTTTCTATTTTACCTCAGTAGGGTAACCTGGTACCATGTGATGTTCTCTGTTTTCTTGGTAAGGGTGGCTTTGATGTGTAATGTTCAACAAAGAATATCGAGCTATATTGATCAACAAAACTAATTTATTGACATTACTTATAACTAGATTTGATCATCTCACTAAGATACAAAGGTTGTTAAATAAACTATGCTCCAACTCTATCTACAGATCTCCACAATACACTACTACTCTCCATCCTGCCTAATCACTTTCTCCCAGAATCAAGGGTGTCACGTTATCGACATGGCTCCTCTTGATCGCCATCTGCTGGTTAGATGTATTTACATAAAATTGTTAATCCTTCATTTATCATACAATATCCATATTTTAACACACGGCTGCAAGGTTGTCAATGCATATCTCATTATTCACACTAATTGGTCCTGTTTGGTCACCTAATGGACGTGAAGGACATCGCCTGGCGAAGTGAACCGTTCTGCCAAACATATAACAGATCTTTCCAAGTGCGGGAAATTGTGGTGGCAAACATTGATTGCTACATTGCTGGCACAAAATGGTGGATCCGGCAGGCCGATCAAAATGGCCAACCACATTTCTTTTACGACTGCGTCACAGTGTGCTTAAAATGGCCGCCCGCATTGAGACCACATTTCGTTTTGATTGCATCACAGTGCTTATGGTGCCGGTATCAAAGTGTTGCAGGTTGAGCATACTAATCTGCTGTGCAGCTGTAGAAGTCAATATTTTTCCTGCTTCTGGACTGTGATAGAAAGATTCAACAACGCTCGTTAAGAAAATATAACAAAGCTTTATTTACGAATTATAACTGCATGCAGAAATGATTGAAACTTGAAGTCAGAGGGCAGTCAGAAAACTGCTGTTTCCTTCTCAAGTTCGCGCTTTCACAGAGAATCAGCTCAGTATTTATACATTATCAGAATCAGGATTACGTGACTACAGCTTGGTCAGGAATTCGATCAGAAGTATAAACATAAGCAATATCATAAAACAGGCGTCATCTTGCTGACCTTTCAGGACTCTATGTCTCATACCATTATCTTGTCCTTTGATCGCATGCTTAAGAATCGGAGGAGACTTGTTCTGACCCTATCTTTTCGTATTTAGACTGCTTTGGGTTATGACGAGTTAGTCTTATCAGAATTATGGAGCCCAGGCATTTCGGAACGGCTTGACCTTCTCTGATCTTATTCAGGCTTTAAACTCATGCGAAGTCAGCTTTTCTTACATTGTACCAGTAGTTGCCAGTTTCCCATCATGCGATTATTTACTTCGTACAACATCACATTCCCTCCTTTTGTCATATGATGACAACTAGTTAAATAGGTATATCCATGACTCGATTGAAAATACATTTACGCAAGCAACCAAGCAATCCTATCCCTAGTAGCATTAGTAGTAGTAGAATGAAGGCCTTAAAGATCCAGTCAAATAATCCATGACCCAACCACCCTAGCCAACCCAGCGTGTTATAGTCATGAAATTCACTGCCAATCTCTTGAATTTGAGCAGCCTGTCTCTTAATATGATCGGCCAGGTTAGTGATATTTTCAGAGCCATCTGGAATATAAGTACAGCACTCCTGACCTACGATAGTGCATGTTCCTCCCTGTGAGGCTAACAGATAATCCAAAGCCAGTCGATTTTGTAATGCCACGGTCCAGACAGCCACTAGCTCAGCTGAGACCTCGGCCAGTGCCTGTCCAGTGTCCCTGGCTTCTGCTGCCGTTACGTTCGCCAGTTGTTCCAATGCTGAGGCCATGTTGATCAGTTCGTTGGATGCCTTGCCCGTTCCGTACAAGGGAAAGGCCATCATAAAGAACTGTTCCATTTTAGAAATAGTCCTTTTTGCTCGCGGGGGGGAGTGCTTAAGGGTGGGTAGGTGACGCATTTGAGGTACAACATATCCTAAAAAGCAGGATCCTGTCCAATCAATGGGGAGCCACGGATATGCTTTAGTGCCACATATGAAATAGGTTCCATTATAGGCCGTAAAATCAATAGCTAATATCATCCAGGGGATTGGGGATGTCTGTCCCCATGAACTGTTAGAGGTTATATTCCATACCCTGGACCAATCACAGTTAAACATGCCCTTGTTGGATATGCCTGGTTCCGGTCCTTGCCAGTCAACTGTAAAGTTGCACCTACTTTGCCCCATTAACTTTCCTTTCCCTGATTTATTAAAACATATGGAACCTTGAACATTATACAAGTGGACAGTGAGAGAGGGTGGAGTCAAGGCATGATTATAGGTAGGTTGATACGAAGCTGAAAATGTAGTCATGTCATAGCCAGCAGATCTCCATATTTCCATATCTCCCCTATCTCCCCTGATCCCTGTTTGATTTTGTCGTAAAATCCATTCAACTGTCTCTACAGTATGAAAGGGGAGGGATTGGAGAAGTATTCCTTCCCTCGAATGGACGGGGATGTGGGTACAAACCCAACACTTGCTTACATTCAGTTTATCGGCGTAAAGATATGACATATGTAAATAGGTATTGGAAGGCAGGCCTCGTTTAGTTCGTTTTTTTACTACCGAGTGGCCATTAAGGCTAAATAGTCCAGAGAGTCCAAAAATTATAATGAAGATCTTCATCCAGTGTTCTCGTCTGGGTTGGAGACTATCTTCTTGAAATCGGATAGATGTATCCAACTGGAACATCCTTCAAGCTTGACCGAAGTTGGTGCCGTCAGTAGTACGAGTCCAGTCCACTCCAGCATTGTCCTAGTTTCTTTCTGTCCCAATTTATCACCAATCCGTAATCTCCGGGTTTGATTACTGGATATCGAGGGACGGCTGTCCCTGGGAGATGCGCCTGTTTCACCTGTGAGTGGAGAAACTTCAGAGAAAGTGTTAATTGCTTCAACTAGTTCTGCATTTGTTCCCCCATTACATGGAGGTCTGCTCCCTCTAGGGGTTTTCCATGGGAATTCCAGGGAGTCCTCATTGGCCGACCATAGACTATCTCTGCAGCTGACAGTCCGGTCCGCGAATGGGGAATCACTCGCATGTGAAACAGTGCCAAGGGTAATACTTTTAGCCAATTTAACCCAGTTTCTTCAGTTAATTTAGATCATTTTTATTTTAAAGTCCCGTTGGCTCTTTCCACGATTCCTGCTGCCTGCGGGTGATACGCGCAGTGCAATTGCTGTTTGATTGCGAGTGCTTCGCACAGTCCAGTATTGATCCGAGCCACAAAATGTGGTCCATTGTCTGAGCTCACCATTTTGGGTACCCCAAAACGAGGAATGACTTCCATTAACGACAACTTCACCACCATATGTGCCGTACAATTAGTGGTGGGGAAGGTTTCAATCCACTTACTAAACACATTGATTATCACTAAACAATATTTGTAGCACTGGACTTTTGGTAATTCAATAAAATCAAGCTGCATACAGGCAAAAGGACCATCTGGCAAGGGAGTGGTTCCTGGAGGGCATTTAATACCTTTACCCTTATTATGTTATAGGCAAATGAGGCATCGATCTAGCCGCGTTTGCGCTGCTGTATTCAAATCTGGGTGCCACCAAGTTTTCAGGAGCAGCTGTACCATTCCCTCCTTCCCAAGATTGGTACAAGAATGCAAATAATCAACAAGTACTGGCAATAAAGAATCAGGAATACAAACTAGACCAACTGGAGTAAGCCAGAGGTCCCGTGTCAAGGAGTGCGAACACCTCATTGACTTCCATAGTGCTCACTCAGAATCAGAGGCGTTCATCTGTAAATTTTGAACTTCAGCTATCTCTGGCATGCCTTTCGTCATTAATGCAGGTACCTGATTTAAAGCCTGATTAGCCCCACTGGGAACAATCAAAGAGGTTGATGAAGCTGCAGCTTTAGCAGCTGAATCAGAACGGGCATTCCCTAATTGAACAGGAGTGTCCCCCTTTGTGTGCGCAGCACATTTGATAATTGCCAATTGATGGGGAGGCTGAATAGCATCGAGATTTTTAACCCAAAGAGCATTTTGAATGGGACTTCCTGCAGAGGTGAGAAAGCCTCGCTGTTGCCAGAGTTGGCCGAAATCGTGGCTCACACCAAAGGCATACCTAGAATCAGTGTAAACATCAGTACTTTTATCTGTGGCCAAAACACATGCTCGAGTAAGGGCAAATAGCTTGGCTTTTTGTGCAGAGACGGGGATCTGGAAGGCTGCTGCTTCCCGAACGTCAGTGTCCGTAACCACAGCATATCCCGACTGTGGGATGCCAGTGAGCGAAATGGAGGAACTGCCATCAACATAAAAAATTAGATCTGGATTATCAATAGGCCTGTCCATTAAATCTGGACGAGGCGCGGTAAGGAAGTGATTCCGAAGCAAAAAATCGTGTGGCGGGTCCGCAAGTTTATCGGGGGGCTGTTCGAGGAACACAGCAGGATTTAAGGTACAACAGTAATGAAAAGAGAGTTGGGGTTTTGCAATAGTGAAACCTCATAGCGGCTCAAGCGCGCTTGAGTCAGATGCTGGGTTTGCTGAGACGTTAGGAGAGTCACAATAGAGTGCGAGGTATGCACTTGTACTGGCTGGTGAAGGGTCAGATTAGAGGCTGCCTGTGCTAACAAATGGACAGCCGTAAGAAGTTGGGTGAAGGGAGGTAGCCCGCAAGCTACAGGATCCAATTTGGTAGAATAGTAGGCGACCAGGCGACGCCGGTCACTGTGTTCTTGTGTAAGGACACCAGTGGCACATTCATCAAGAACATTAACGTACAATTGAAAGGGTCTGTCATACATAGGTCGTCCTAGCGCTGGGGCGGTAGCCAGGGCGTTTTTCAGAGTAACGACAGATTGCTTTGCTGAATCAGGTAGTTCAAACTTGAGAGGAGCATTTTGAGAGGAGTACGGAGTTAAATCTTTAGTATGTACAGTAACATTCAGAGTCCATTGTCTTCAAAAGTTCACCAATCCTAAAAAGGCTCGCAGCTGCTTGGGCGATGTAGGAAATGGGGTCTGTAGTATAGGAGTAATGCGTTCCTGAGTAAGGGAGCGATCCGTAGCACTTATTAGGACACCCAAAAATTTGACCTGCCGTTGGCTTTTATGAACTTAAGCGGGAGGGATCACATATCCCCACGAATGGAGACGGGTGACCAGGTAAACGGTGTCACGCTGGTTGGCGATGAAATCAGGGCTGACGAGGAGTAAGTCATCAAAATATTGGATGATGGTGGAGCCACCAGGAGTTGACAATGTCGTTAACTGGGAGTGCAATGCCTGTGAGAAAAGGGTTGGAGAATGAATGCCGCCCTGTGGGAGCCTAGTCCAAGTGTATTGGTTGCCCTTAAATGTAAAGGCAAACAAGTATTGCGATTCAGGGGTGAGGGGTATCGCAAAAAAGGCATGTTGTAAATCAACAAGGGTGAAAATAGTCGCTTCCGGTGGGACATTACTAAGGATTGTAGCCGGGTTTGGGACAATAGGATGTAAGGGTTCCACGATCTGATTAATACGTCGGAGGTCTTGGACCAAACGCCATTCGAATGGTCTTCCTATCTTAGGAACTGGAGGAATCGAGGTGTTACAGGGCGATTGGCATGGTATCAAAATTCCCTGTTGAAGGAATGATTGAATCATAAGAACTAGGAGCAGGAGTAGGCCATCTGGCCCCTCGAGCCTGCTCCGCCATTCAATTAGATCATGGCTGATCTTTTGTGGACTCAGCTCCCATGACCGAGACTCCTTTTTCAGCCTCGGGGCGCAAAGGGTTCTGTGAAATCGAGGGCAAGGGCATGTGAGGTTTAGCTTTAATAACAACGGGAGGGACATTAGTGAGACCAACTTCGTGTTTGGAGGCCGCCCATAAATCTGCGGGTAGTTCAGAAGTCGTAGATTGGACTGAACGTTGGTGGCGCAGTGTGCCAATGAGGACAAATGGGCATTGAAAATATTCTAAAGTGCCTGCGGGTAGGGTTTGACTATCATTAAGGAAAGGATCAGCTTGTCCTCGTAGTGCAGCTGCCAGAAATCCCAAGGACTTGGCACTGTTGCCTTCGTTGACAGAAAGGGTCACGTGGGATGACACAAGTCTCGACTGACGCACAGACCGTGGGGTAAATCGACAAGAAAGGCAGACCCTTCTTTTCCCTTAGCGAGGCCAACAAAGGAAATGGATTGTAGAGAACCGATGGCGTCTTGGTAAATGCTTTCCATATCAGGCGAGCATCCTGTATGATCGTAGCAAAGAGTGACATGTGGACCGGGAATATCTAAGGGAGGTGAAAAGTGTGAGGGATCAAAATCAATCGACCACCACTGTGGAGTGTGAAAAGGGGAAAATTTTGAAGCTGGGCCTGCGGGATAGCTGATATAGTAATGCCGTTATCAAGGCAAACAATTTCCACCTGCAAGGGACACAGCAAATCACGTCCAGCCAGGTTGTCACCGAGGACGCGGGTAACCGTGAAAGGAATGCAACATTCCCTGCCCTCAAGTTGAACAGAGAGCGGATTCGTAAGCGGATAAACAGCATCTTCCCACATGAAACCAGCAAGTTCCACATGGTTATCAGAAAGGGGAAATCTCTGCTTCTGAAATAAAGTCCAGTCCAATGTAGAATAAGTAGCACCCGTGTCAATCAAAAAGGAAATGGGGGAGACTTCCGGTGTGCATCATGAAGTGCGTGAGCACACAGAGGCAGCTCCTGCCTAAGGTTGCAGAAAAGAGCTCTTTTTTTGGGCAGCACGGGTTGGAATTTCGATGAAAAGGTGTGGGTGAATGTTCAAGGAGTATTTTCTCCCAGGAATAGGATGTTTCTTGGTTATCAGACCCTCAGAAACAGTGCAAGATTTGTCTGAACAGCAACAAACAAAAGCCTCTGCAAGCATGCTAGCGGGGGAAGGGCCAGCTTATAGGTCTCAAGCTGACCTGAGGGCCTTTATGAAAGCTGAATTCTAGCAGCAGAGGGAAGAACTGTGAAAAGATCTCACCAAGGCCATTGAAGAAGCGGAGACGGACTTCCGGTAGCGGTGATGCGGAGCTAAGCCGCACGTTCAGTGGCTCCCACTATTTTCGGACTTTGGGGCTCTTTTAAGGGCTCGTAGTGGTGCTGTTTGGAATTTTCCCTGTGTGGGAACACTCCTTCTCAGATTCTCCACCGGTGGATGGCCTGGACTAGGAGTGGAGCGGTCAGAAAACCGGCTTTGGAGTTGCGGCTAGGCCGCACCGCAGCTCCCGCTACTTAAGGACTTTTGGGCCGATTTGAGGGCCCCAAACGCCGCTGTCTCGACGAATCCCGGTGGGGGAAGGTGTCTAGAGGAGCATTCCCCATAATTTATGGTGCTCACCCGGAGTGGGGCAAAGGAAAAGGCTGCAGCAGCTCCACAAGAAAAGCGGGGGAAGAAGGACAAAATGGCAGCCGGCGGAACACCCGAGGACTGGTGGAAGTGGGCGCAGGAGCAGCAAGCTGCTCTTCTGCGCTGTTTTGCAGAGCTGAAGGCTGAGTTGCTGGACTCACTGAATGCGACTACCAACAAGCTGCTTGGAGCTCAGGTGGCCCAGGAGGTGTCTATCCGGGAGTTGCAGCAGCAGGCCGCTGAGCGGGAGGAGGAGGCCGTGGTCCTCGTGGGGAAAGTGGAGTTGCACGAGGCACTTCACAAAAAGTGGCAAGACCGCTTGGAGGAGCTGGACGTTCGCACGAGGCGAAAGAATTTGAGGATCCTGGGCCTGGCGGAGGGGCTGGAGGGGTCGGATCTCCCGTGGTACGTGACCACGATGTTGAGCTCATTGATGGGAGCGGGGTCCTTCCATTTGCCCCTGGAGCTTGAGGGAGCTTGCACATTCTCCCTGTGTTTGCGTGGGTTTCACCCCCACAACTAAAGATGTGCAGGGTAGGTGGAAATAATGAATTGGGCACTCCAGATTTATTTAGGGGCAGCAGGGTAGCATGGTGGTTAGCATGAATGCTTCACAGCTCCAGGGTCCCAGGTTCGATTCTCGGCTGGGTCACTGTCTGTGTGGAGTCTGCACGTCCTCCCCCTGTGTGCGTGGGTTTCCTCCGGGTGCTCCGGTTTCCTCCCACAGTCCAAAGATGTGCGGGTTAGGTGGATTGGCCATGCTAAATTGCCCGTAGTGTCCTACAAAAAGTAAGGTTAAGGGGGGGGTTGTTGGGTTACGGGTATAGGGTGGACACGTGGGTTTGAGTAGGGTGATCATGGCTCGGCACAACATTGAGGGCCGAAGGGCCTGTTCTGTGCTGTACTGTTCTATGTTCTAGAGTGCTGGCCAGGAGGCCTAAGGCAAATGAACCAGCGGTGCTGGTGCGGTTCCATCGATTTAGTGACCGGGAGTGTGTGCTGCGCTGGGCCAAGAAAGAGAGGAGAAGCAAGTGGGAGAATTCGGTAGTGCGAATCTACCAGGACTGGAGTGCGGAGGTGGCTAAGCGGAGGGCCGGGTTCAACCGGACGAAGGCGGTGCTGCATGTCAAGCAGGTCAGATTTGGAATGCTGCAGCCTGCGCGTCTGTGGGTGACATAAAAGGACCGGCACCACTACTTCGAGTCCCCGGAGGAGGCGTGGGCCTTTGTACAGGCGGAGAAACTGGACTCGAACTAGGATCTGGGGACACACTTTGGCCGTTGCTGTTTTCGCTGTTGCTGTTCTTCAATTTTGACACGTGTTTTTTTTATGCTGCTTTTCTTTTTGCTCTGTGGGTGGGTTTGTCTGTTGGGTATGGGTGTGGGGTATGTGGGGAACGTTGGGGGTATGTTCTCTTCTGTACGGGGCTGGGGGTTGGGGTGAAACTGGATTTTGAGGAGCTGTGTCAGAAGGGTGGGGTGGGGCAGTGTGAAAGTGCGGGCTTTCCTCTGGTTGTCCGCGCTGCGGGGCAGGGGGGGCGGAGCTGGAGGTGGGGGCGTGGCCTCTACTGGTTTTCTTTCCCGCGCTGAAGCGGTGCCAAGGAGGTGTGGCAAGAGGGGGATGACCCCATGCCGGGAGGAGATGGGTTTTGACAGGAGCTGCCGGGTCAGCAGAAGTCAGCTGACTCACGGAAGTACCATGGAGGGTGCGTCGCGGCTAGGTGGGGTCCTAGCCTGGGGGGGTAGGGGGGAGATACCGGGTTGCTGCTGGAATGGCCAGGAAGGAGCTGGCGTGGGCCGGGGGGGTAGAGGAGAGGCGTTATCGCCGTGGGGAACGGGTCAGGCGGGGCGAGCTGGCCTGGGGCGAGCAGTCGATAAGCTATGGCTAGCCGGCGGGGGAGAGGGGCAGGTTGCTCTCTGATTCGGCTGATTACCTGGAACGTGAGGGGGCTGAATGGGCCGGTTAAGAGAACCAGGGTATTTTCTCATCTGAAAGGGCTGAAGGCGGACGTGGCTATGCTCCAGGAGACCCACTTGAAGGTGGCGGACCAGGTTCGTCTGAGGAAGGGGTGGGTGGGGCAGGTTTTTCACTCAGGATTGGACGCGAAGAACCGGGGGGTGGCGATCCTGGTGGGGAAGAGGGTGGCGTTCGAGGCGGCTGAGGTGGTGTCGGACAAGGAGGGCAGATATATTATGGTGAAGGGTAGGCTGCAGGGAGAGAAGGTGGTGCTGGTTAATGTATATGCCCCGAATTGGGATGATGCCGGCTTCATGAGGCGCTTGTTGGGCCGCATTCCGGACCTGGAGGCAGGGGGCCTGATCATGGGGGGAGACTTTAACACAGTGCTGGATCCCCCACTGGACCGGTCCAGTTCAAGGACGGGTAGGAGACCGGCGGCGGCCAGAGTGCTGAGGGGGTTTATGGACCAGATGGGAGGGGTGGATCCCTGGAGGTTTGGGAGGCCAAGAGCGCGGAAGTATTCCTTTTTCTCTCATGTCCATAGGGTCTATTCCCGAATAGATTTTTTCATCCTGAGCAGGGAATTGATCCCGAAGGTGCAGGATGCAGAGTATTCGGCCATAGCAATCTCAGACCATGCTCCGCACTGGGTTGATCTGGAGATGGGGGAGGCGCGGGACAAGCGCCCGCTCTGGCGCCTGGATGTGGGGCTGCTGGCTGATGAGGAGGTGTGTAGGAGGGTCCGGGGAAGTATTGAGGGGTATCTTGATACCAATGATATGGGGGAGGTCCGGGTGGGGATGGTCTGGGAGGCTCTGAAAGCAGTGATCCGGGGGGAGCTGATCTCCATCCGGGCCCATAGGGAAAGGAGGGAGAGGAAGGAGAGGGAGAGACTGGTGGGAGAGCTCCTGGATGTGGACAGGAGATACGCGGAGGCACCGGAGGAGGGGTTGCTGGGGGAACGGCGCAGTTTGCAGGCCAAATTTGACTTGTTGACCACCAGAAAGGCAGAGACACAGTGGAGGAGGTCGCAGGGCACGGTATATGAGTATGGGGAGAAGGCGAGCAGGATGTTGGCGCATCAGCTCCGCAGGCGAGATGCGGCTAGGGAAATCGGTGGAGTGACGGATAGGGGTGGGAATGTAGTGCAGAAGGGGACAGAAGTAAATGGGGTCTTTAGGGACTTCTACGAGGAACTGTACCAGTCAGAACCTCCGATGGGGAGAGGGGGGATGGAGAGCTTCATGAACAGGCTACGGTTCCCAAGGGTTCAAGAGGAGCTGGTAGAGGGGCTGGGGGCGCCGATAGAGTTGGAGGAGCTAGTCAGGGGGATTGGACAAATGCAGTCAGGTAAGGCGCCGGGGCCGGACTGGTACCCGGTGGAATTTTATAAAAAGTATGCGGATCTGGTGGGCCCCCTGTTGGTGCGAGCTTTCAATGAGGCATGGGAGGGGGGAGCTTTGCCCCCGACGATGTCGCGGGCACTGATCTCTCTGATCCTAAAGCGGGATAAGGACCCCTTGCAGTGTGGATCATACAGGCCTATCTCGCTCCTCAATGTTGACGCTAAGTTGCTGGTGAAGATCCTGGCCACCAGGATAGAGGACTGTGTGCCAGGGGTGATACATGGATACGTAATCAGACAGGATTTGTCAAGGGACGGCAGCTCAACACGAATGTGCGGAGGCTGATAAATGTTATTATGATGCCGGCAGTGGAGGGGGAGGCGGAGATAGTGGTGGCGCTGGATGCGGAGAAAGCGTTTGATAGAGTTGAGTGGGGGTACCTGTGGGAGGTGCTGGAGTGGTTCGGATTCGGGGAGGGATTCATCAATTGGGTGAGGCTGCTCTACGCGGCTCCGATGGCAGGGGATGGGGAGGGGGCAGCATGGAAACGGATGGAGAGGGCGTCCTGTGGAGATACAAGCCTGGGGACCCTGGTAACGGCGCCGTGGCCGCTCCCTCCTACGAGGTATACCACGAGTCCGGTGGTGGCGGCTACCTTCAAGATTTGGGGGCAGTGGAGGCGACATAGGGGAGAAGTGGGGGGCTCGATGGAGGCTCCGTTATGGGGGAACCATAGGCTCGTCCCCGGGAACATTGATGGGGGATTTCAGGGTTTGTACAGAGCGGGCATCAGACAGCTGAGGGACCTGTTTATTGATGGGAGGTTTGCGAGCCTGGGGGATTTGGAGGAGAAATTTGGGCTCCCCCCGGGGAACATGTTCAGGTATCTGCAGGTAAAGCCATTTGCTAGGCGGCAGGTGGAGGGATTCCCTTCGCTTCCTGCGAGGGGGGTGAGCGACAGGGCGCTTTCGGGGGTCTGGGTCGGAGAGGGGAAGATATCTGATATCTACAAGGTTATGCAGGAGGCGGAGGAGGCGTCAGTAGAGGAGCTGAAAGCTAAGTGGGAGGGGGAACTGAGGGAACAGATCGAGGACGGGACATGGGCTGATGCCCTGGAGAGGGTTAATTCTTCCTCCTCGTGTGCGCGGCTTAGCCTCATCCAATTCAAGGTGCTGCACCGGGCCCACATGACTGGGACAAGGATGAGTAGGTTCTTTGGGGGTGAAGACAGGTGTGTCAGGTGCTCGGGGAGTCCAGCGAACCATGCCCATATGTTCTGGGCTTGCCCGGCGCTGGAGGAGTTCTGGAAGGGGGTGGCGAGGACAGTGTCGAGGGTGGTGGGATCCAGGGTCAAGCCAGGATGGGGACTCGCGATTTATGGGGTTGGGGTGGAGCCGGGAGTGCAGGAGGCGAAAGAGGCCGGTGTGCTGGCCTTTGCATCCCTAGTAGCCCGGCTAAGGATCTTGCTACAATGGAAGGATGCGAGGCCCCCAAGCGTGGTTAAATGACATGGCGGGTTTCATTAAGCTAGAGAAGGTCAAATTCGCCCTGAGAGGGTCGGTACAAGGGTTCTTTAGGCGGTGGCAACCTTTTCTCGACTTTCTGGCTCAACGATAGGGCACGGGGACAGCAGCAGCAGCAACCCGGGGGGGGGGGGGGGGGGGGGGGGGGAAAGGGAAAAGGGGGGGGGGGGGGCGGACGATGACTATGTTTGTTAATTTAATTTAAATTATTTTGAAGTTCTTTTGTTGTTCATTGGGGTTGGGGGGGTGGGGGGATGTGATACATGCGTCGATACGGTCTGGGGGTGGTACGGTTATTATGGGTTATTTTGTTGCATTTCATTGTTTGTCGTTATGTTTTATATTTTCTGTAAAAAATTCCAATAAAAATTATATTTAGAAAAAAAGGAAATGGGCTAAGATGTAAATCTTAGCTGTGGGCTCATCAGAGTGGTCTGTTGAGAGGACCGGAAAGTTCGATTGGGCTAGTCAGTAGGGGTTGGAGGCAGTGAAGGGTGTCTTCCGACGGGGTTGAAATCTACCTCGTCGTCGGAGTGATGGGCAATCCCTAACGGAGTGGCCTGGCCGTTGACAGTTGTATTTATAAATTGTATGCGTGCTCATCCTCATGAGCATACCAAGCTGTGCAGTGGGTCACTATACTCTCTCATCTGGACTCTATCGGGTGTTTTAATAGCTGTGTCCAAGGGTCATTAATCTTTTGTAAGACTTTCTGCAGCTTTTAGATTTTGTTTTTAAACAGTGGTACTGTAAGGGTTAATGTTCCGCTGCCAGCATGGAACACAGACACAGAGCGATCGGGCGCAGGCTCAGAAGTTATTAAATTTTGCAGCTGGTGAGCTCGTATTTGAGACAGTTCTATAAACATTCCATTATCAATGCGATGTATTACCGCTCCTAATTTGCAGAGTGTCTGTCTGCCTAATAGCGTCAGGTGTCGCTAGTTGCGGTACATCCTTCCTGAGGGCTATGAATAGCACACATTTTAAGTCAATTTCCAATGATTGATTTTATAGGCATTGGCTATTCTTAGAGACGTATATTTTTTCTTTGTCAATTCAGAAGAGGTCAACTGTCTGCTGAAATGGTTAATGTTTCCTGCAGAATCTAAGGGGCGGAGAACTTGGCGTGATGCCATTTACGTCTTTTCACGTAATCTAAAAACTTATTCATATTCAATTACTTTTATTCGCAAAGGCACTGTTGAAGGCACTTTCTTTCTTTTAAACTGATATAGTGTGAACTAAACAATTTAGAAGAGATAAAGCTTGGGAACATTCGCAAGAGGAAATATGAATGTTTTACCCTTGGTTTAAAAACAATTCAAGTACGCATTTTGCTGTCCTTCAGAAGAACCAATTATTATCATAATAAGGCCAGGACAACATACCAAGCAGTATTTAGTTTATATTATCTGACCTACTTAATTTTGCTCAAAAGCAGTGTTAAAATATAGTCAATATTCCCAGCATGCTTCTAAATTGGTAACTCATTAACTTCCCTTCCACAATTCCCTTCTTGTGGATCTTTTGATCAACACCCTTTAGTAAATGATCATGTCCTCCGTAGAGAAGGGTGGTTTATAATGTATGGAGAACGGACGTATGACAGTTCCCTGTGTGTTATGAGCCTGGCAGCAAGGAGGCAAGGCGGCTAGGGCTGTTCTCCCGTGTCAGTATAACATTGCAAGGGGGAGGCTGGACTTGGGGTGGTTGCACTGACAGAGCGGGGAGTGCGGGACACAGGGGAGATCTAGGGGTCAAACCCTCCTCTTCCTCAGTGTCGCCTGAAAAGGAAAATATCGACATGCAACTGGGAGGATCCTCATTTCGTTTAATCTTATGGGCTAACCCTATGTGCCTATTGGTTGGAGATTTTTTATTTTTGCTTTGTTGTTTATGCTTTCTATCCCAAAGTTCACATACCAATTTTAAAGTCTCCCAATTTTTTACTTTACCATCCACACAATCATCAATCCCTTTCCTGCGGGCGTTATCTCTCCAACTCATTAATAGCGATTGTCTGTGGCGTTTAGAGGACTGTTTTTTCAATTCTGAAATTAAAGCTTTCCATTTGAAGGCCGTTTTTTCCCCAAATCGCTTTTTCTGCATCAATGCAATTGTCAAAGTTCCAAGTTCCATGTGTCACCTAGTGGCCAGATATTGTTATCTAATTTATTGTTTAAAGCTGCTGATAATATACGAAAATTACATTCTTGAGAAGGGGTTTCTGAACACATAAAGAAATACTGTGTTCCTGGCAAAAAATGTGAAAACAGTTCCTGGTACCAAAATCAAATCACAGGGACCCTGACCCAAACTTAATCACAGGGTCCCTGACCCAAACTTAATCACAGGGTCCCACACCCAAACTTATTCACTGGGTCCCTGACCCAAACTTATTCACAGGGTCCCTGACCCAAACTTATTCACTGGGTCCCTAACCCAAACTTAATTACAGAGTCCCTGACCCAAACTTATTCACAGGGTCCCTGACCCAAACTTATTCACATGGTCCCTGACCCAAACTTAATCACAGGGTCCCTGACCCAAACTTATTCACAGGGTCCCTGACCCAAACTTATTCACAGGCTCCCTGACCCAAACTTAATCTCAGGGTCCCTGAGCCAAACTTATTCACAGGGTCCCTGAGCCAAACTTATTCACAGGGTCCCTGACCCAAACTTAATCACAGGGTCCCTGACCCAAACTTAATCACAGGGTCTCTGACCCAAACTTATTCACAGGGTCTCTGACCCAAACTTAATCACAGGGTCCCTGATCCCAACTTAATCACAGGGTCCCTGAGCCAAACTTATTCACAGGGTCCCTGACCCAAACTTAATCACAGGGTCCCTGACCCAAACTTATTCACAGGGTCTCTGACCCAAACTTATTCACTGGGTCCCTGACCCAAACTTATTCACAGGGTCCCTGACCCAAACTTATTCACTGGGTCCCTGACCCAAACTTATTCACAGGGTCCCTGACCCAAACTTATTCACTGGGTCCCTGACCCAAACTTAATCACAGGGTCCCTGACCCAAACTTAATCACAGGGTCCCTGACCCAAACTTATTCACAGGGTCCCTGACCCAAACTTAATCACAGGGTCCCTGACCCAAACTTAATCACAGGGTCCCTGACCCAAACGTATTCACAGGGTCCCTGACCCCAACTTATTCACAGGGTCCCTGACCCAAACTTAATCACAGGGTCCCTGACCCAAACTTAATCACAGGGTCCCTGACCCAAACTTATTCACAGGGTCCCTGACCCAAACTTATTCACAGGGTCCCTGACCCAAACTTATTCACAGGGTCCCTGACCCAAACTTATTCACAGGGTCCCTGACCCAAACTTATTCACAGGGTCTCTGACCCAAACTTATTCACAGGGTCCCTGACCCAAACTTATTCACAGGGTCCCTGACCCAAACTTATTCACTGGGTCCCTGACCCAAACTTAATCACAGTGTCCCTGACCCAAACTTAATCACAGGGTCCCTGACCCAAACTTAATCACAGGGTCCCTGACCCAAACTTAATCACAGGGTCCCTGACCCAAACTTAATCACAGAGTCCCTGACCCAAACTTAATCACAGGCTCCCTGACCCAAACTTATTCACAGGGTCCCGGACCCAAACTTAATCACAGGGTCCCTGACCCAAACTTAATCACAGGGTCCCTGACCCAAACTTATTCACAGGGTCCCTGAGCCAAACTTAATCACAGGGTCCCTGACCCAAACTTAATCACAGGGTCCCTGACCCAAACTTATTCACAGGGACCCTGACCCAAACTTAATCACAGGGTCCCTGACCCAAACTTATTCACAGGGGCCCTAACCCAAACTTAATCACAGGGTCACTGACCCAAACTTATTCACAGGGTCCCTGACCCAAACTTATTCACAGGGTCCCTGACCCAAACTTATTCACAGGGTCACTGACCCAAACTTATTCACAGGGTCCCTGAGCCAAACTTATTCACAGGGTCCCTGACCCAAACTTATTCACAGGGTCACTGACCCAAACTTAATCACAGGGACCCTGACCCAAACTTAATCACAGGGTCCCTGACCCAAACTTATTCACAGGGTCCCTGACCCAAACTTAATCACAGGGTCCCTGACCCAAACTTAATCACAGGGTCCCTGACCCAAACTTATTCACAGGGTCCCTGACCCAAACTTATTCACAGGGTCCCTGACCCAAACTTATTCACAGGGTCCCTGACCCAAACTTAATCACAGGGTCCCTGACCCAAACTTATTCACAGGGTCCCTGACCCAAACTTAATCACAGGGTCCCTGACCCAAACTTATTCACTGGGTCCCTGAGCTAAACTTAAACCTGTATAAACCTGATCCGGATTTGAAAACAAGAGCAGGAGGTCCCTGACCTAATGTTAACTACAATCGGGTCCCTGACCCTAAGCTCTCTACTCACAGTCAAATTTAGATTCGAGAACCGTCACCTGTTAGTTTCCTCCGTCAGGGACGAGGGGTCGCACCACAGATCCGAGAGAGAGAGACCAAGGTGAATCATACCTTGTGCCGGCGTCCGTCTCTTCCCTCCCGGTCGTGGCTCGATCACTTCTTCAGTCCCCCATGGAATTCACTTCAGGGTTTTGGTTTTTGCTTGTAGAAGCAATGTAGAAGTCAATATTTTTCCCGATTTTGGACTGTGATAGAAAGATTCAACAACGCTCGTTAAGAAAACATAACAAAGCTTTATTTACGAATTACAACTGCATGCAGAAATGGCTGAAACTTGAAGTCAGAGAGCAGTCAGCAAAACTGCTGTTTCCTTCCCAAATTCGCGCTTTCACAGAGAATCAGCTCAGTATTTATACATTATCAGAATCAGGATTACGTGACTACAGCTTGGTCAGGAATTCAATCAGAAGTACAAACATAAGCAATATTATAAAACAGGCGTCATCTTGCTGACCTTTCAGGACTCTATGTCTCATACCATTATCTTGTCCTTTGATCGTATGTTTAAGAATCGGAGGAGACTTGTTCTGACCCTATCTTGTCGCATTTAGACTGCTTTGGGTTATGACGAGTTAGTCTTATCAGAATTTGCGGAGCCCAGGCCTTTCGGAACAGCTTGACTTTCTCTGATCTTATTCAGGCTTTAGGTCATGCAAAGTCAGCTTTTCCTACATTGTACCCAGTAGTTGACCAGTTTTCCCATCAGGCTATTATTTACTTCGTACAACATCACACAGCTAGCTCACTTGCATGGCAGATCTTGATAGCATTTTCTAATTTCAGGTCCTCCTCCCTCAATAAGGGCAGCACAGTAGCATTGTGGATAGCACAATTGCTTCACAGCTGCAGGGTCCCAGGTTCAATTTAGGCTTGGGTCACTTCCTGTGGGGAGTCTGCACAGCCTCCCTGTGTCTGCGTGGGTTTCCTCCGGGTGCTCCGGTTTCCTCCCACAGTCCAAAGATGCGCAGGTTAGGTGGATTGGCCATGATAAATTGCCCTTAGTGTCCAAAATTGCCCTTAGTGTTGGGTGGGGTTATTGGGTTATGGGGATAGGGTGGAAGTGTGGGCTTGGGTAGGGTGCTCTTTCCAGGAGCCGGTGCAGACTTGATGGGCCGAGTGGCCTTCTTCGGCACTGTAAATTCTATGAATAACCTCTCACATACTTTCCATTCGATACACTGAATACTATTTGCTCATGGATCATCAAAGAGTATAGAGTACTAAAATTGCATGACTGCACATTCAACAGCAAGTCATAAACAAAAGAGTCAACAGATTTCCCTGATTTTTTGATACGCGTATGAACCACGCAATAGATAACATTCAAATGTTTCATTTTTCTTTGGGGAGCAATGCCGATCAAAGTACTGTACTACTGCATTGAAGCTTTTGCTTTCGCCTTCTCTGTCGATGGCAACGGTATTGTATATTTCTAGTGCTTGAGGACCTGCCTCCGTGAGCAGCAATGCAGGCTGTGTTTGCAGGCCAAGGGCTGTAACATGAGACCATAAGTCACAGGAGCAGAATTAGGCCACTCGGGCCATCGAGTCTGATCCGCCATTCAATCATGGCTGATATTTTTCTCATCCCCAGTCTCCAGCCTTCTACCCATAACTTAGAGGTCACCACGCTAGCACAATGGTTAACACAGTTGCTTCATAGCTCCAGGGTCCCAGGTTCGATTCCCAGCTTGGGACACTGTCTCTGCGGAGTCTGCTTGTTCTCCCTGTGTTTGCGTGGGTTTCCTCTGGGTGCTCCGATTTCCTCCCACAGTCCAAAGATGTGCAGGTTAGGTGGATTGGCCATGACAAATTGCCCTTAGTGTCACAAACAGGTTTGGTGGGGTTACTGGGTTACGGGGCTAGGGTGGAGGCATGGGCTTAAGTGGGCTGCTCTTTCCAAGGGCTGGTGCAGACCCAATGGGCCGAATGACCTCCCTCTGCTCTGTGCCACCACACTCCTCCTCTCACTCGCTCTGCCCCTTCCTCTCTCTTTTTGCCCCTCTTCCTCTCTCACTGCCCCTTATCTCCCCTTCTTGCTCCCCTTCCTCCTCCTTTCCATCTCTGACCCTCCTACTCCTCCTCTCTCAATGCCCCCTCTGCCCCTACTCCTCTCATTAACTTTGACCCTCATCCTCTCCCACTATCTGCCGCTCCTCCTTTATCTCTAGCCTCCTCCTCTCACTCACGCTGCTGCTCCTCCTCTCTCTCTATGTCCCCCCTCCGCTCTCTCTCTCCCTCATTCTCTCTCTCCCCATTCAAATCCTGCCATGGCAGATGGTGAAATTTGAATTCAATAAAAATAAAAATCTGGAATTAAAAGTCGAATGATGACCATTGTCGATTGTTGTAAAAGCCCATCTGGTTCACTAATGTCTTTCAGGGAAGGAAATTTCTACCTGTTCCTCTCTCACTGCTCCTCCTCTCTAACTGCCCCCCTCCTTTCTCTATAATCCCCCTATTCTCTCCACCATCATCTGCTCCCTCTGCCACTCCTCTCTATGCCTCTCTCATCCTCTCTGTCCCACCTTCTCTATATCCCCTTTCTTTCTGTCTTAATGCTACTCCTCCTCTCTATTGCGCTCTCTGCCCCAACCTCTCCCACTGCCCCTCCTCCCTCTCCCTCTTTCTCGCTGTCCCTTTCCACTCTATATGCCCCACCTCCTTCCTTGCTGTCCCCCTCTTCTCTATCTCTCTGCCTCTCCTCTCTCTCTGTCCCTAATCCTTTCTCTCTCACTCTGCCACTTCTCTATTCTATGGAGCTTTTCCCAGGCGATTTAACTGACACATTTATTTCTCAAACTTTTATTGTGGTCAGTATGTTCGTTTTAATTTTTCTTCAGTCTTGCAGCATTTTAATTTTTCTCCACAGTCGTGAAGTTTTAGGTTTCTCCATTCACTGCCACCATGTTGTACACTCAGTCTTGGATACCATTTGTAATGTCTTAATGAAGTCCTGAAAGTCGAAAGTAGGTTGACCATATGTATTTATTAACTACAAGAACCCTGTACATATATAAAGTAAACCTGTCTCCATGTGGCACAGTAGTTAGCACTGCTGCCTCACAGGGCCAGGGACCCGGGTTCAATTCTGGCCTTGGGTGACTGTCTGTATGGAGTTTGCACTTTCTCCCCATGTCTGCTTGGGTTCCTCCGGGTGCTCCGGTTTTCTTCCACAGTCCAAAGATGTGCAGGTTAGATGGAGTTATGGGGATAGGGTGGGGAAGGGGCTTGGGTGGGATTCTCTTTAGGAAGGACAGTGCAGACTCGGTGGGTCTTTCTGCCCAGTAGGCACTCTGTGATTGCTTGTACACATGTCCCTGCCCAACACTGGACTGACTCCTTGGTATGGGTGATGTGTTCTCTTAAATTACTGTTTGGGTGGAACTCTACCCAATCACATGTTAACCCCTTGTGTTCCAGAATCTTATGCTCTGATTTTTGCACCATGTTCTGATGCCTCTTTTCCCATTCCTCCAGGTCCTGGGAAGGCATGTGCGTGACTTTGTGAATGGTTTGGACAATCTACACGAGTATTTGCGTTTCAGCTACCCCAAGGTTCAGCCTCCAACCTTTTTCTGTCAAGAGGAATCAGCAACAGGAGTCACCCTTCACTATAGGTACTGTATACACGTGGCGAACCTTATACTAATAATCTTTATTAGTGTCACCAGTAGGCTTACATTAATATTGCAATGAAGTTACCTTGAGAATCCCTTAGTCGCCACGCTCAGCCACCTTCGGGAGAATTCAGAATGTCCAATTCACCTAACAAACACGCCTTTCAGGACTTGCAGGAGGAAACCGGAAGACCCGGTGGAAACCCACGCAGCCACAGGAAGAACATTTAAACTCCGCACAGACAGTGACCCAAGCCGGGAATCGAACCTGCATCCCTAGCGTTATGAAGCAACAGTGCTAATCACTGTGCTACTGTGCCGCCTATGTGTATAGAGGGAGGTGACGGGCCAGTGAGATATTGGATAACTGAGTAAAGTCAGTCCACATCAGGGTCAGAGTGTCAGCACCCTCTCCACTGTCTGACGAGGTCTGGGTTCAAGTGCTACTGCAGGAATTGGGCACCAAAATCAAGGTTGATGCTCCAGTGAAGTGTTGAGAGGGAGCCAACTTTAAGGGCATTTAAGTGGTCACTGGATAGACATATGGATGAAAATGGAATAGTGTAGGTCAGATAGGCTTCAGATAGGCTTCAGATGGTTTAACAGGTCGGCGCAACATCGAGGGCCGAAGGGCCCGTACTGCGCTGTAATGTTCTATGTTCTATGTTCCAGTAAGGGAAAGGCCTAGCTCTATTTGCTCGGGTCAATCTGAAAGATCCCATGACACAATCTTGAACATAGCACTGTTGCCTCACAGCGTCAGGGTCCCAGGTTCAATTATGGCCTTGGGGAATAGAGTTTGCATATCTCCCCATATCTGTGTGAGTTTCCTCTGGGTTCTCCAGTTTCCTCCCAGAGTTCAGAGATGTGTAGCCCAGGTGGACTGACCATGCTAAAGTGCCCCTTAGTATTCAGGAATGTGCAAGTAAAGTTAAGGTTTTACGGGGATAGGGGGGAGTGGATGGGGGAGTGGGCCTAGGTATAGTGCTCTTTCAGAGGGTCAGTGCAGACTTATCATAGATTATCATAGAATTTACAGTGCAGAAGGAGGCCATTCGGCCCATCGAGTCTGCACCGGCTCCTGGAAAGAGCATCCTACCAAATGTCAACACCTCCACCCTATCCCCATAACCCAGTAACCCCACCTAACACTAAGGGCAATTTTGGACACTAAGGGCAATTTATCATGGCCAATCCACCTAACCTGCACATCTTTGGACTGTGGGAGGAAACCGGAGCACCCGGAGGAAACCCACGCACACACGGGGAGGATGTGCAGACTCCACACAGACAGTGACCCAAGCCAGAATCGAACCTGGACCCTGGAGCTGTGAAGCAATTGTGCTATCCACAATGCTACCGTGCTGCCCTTGATGGGCCGAATGGTCTCCTACTGCATTGGATTCTATGGATTCTATGATTTTATAAGAAAAGGGTAGTTCTCCCAAGGGTCCGAAACAATATTTATCCCTCAATCAACATCACAATAAACAGATTATCTGGGCATTGCCATATTGCTGTTTTTGGGATCTTGTTGTGCACAAATTGGGGCAGCACGGTAGCATGGTGGTTAGCATAAATGCTTCACAGCTCCAGGGTCCCAGGTTCGATTCCCAGCTGGGTCACTGTCTGTGTGGAGTCTGCACGTCCTCCCCGTGTGTGTGTGGGTTTCCTCTGAGTGCTCCGGTTTCCTCCCACAGTCCAAAGATGTGCGGGTTAGGTGGATTGGCCATGCTAAATTGCCCGTAGTGTCCTAAAAAGTAAGGTTAAGGGGGGGGTTATTGGGTTACGGGTATAGGGTGGATACGTGGGTTTGAGTAGGGTGATCATGGCTCGGCACAACATCGAGGGCCGAAGGGCCTGTTCTGTGCTGTACTGTTCTATGTTCTATGTTCTATGTTTCCTTAAGTACAACAGGAACTATACTTTTAAAACTACTTGAAAGACTGTAAAATGCTTTTGAACAGTGCTGCAGCAATATAATTATTTGCTCTGACAGGAGCAAGCGGAAAGGTTATCTTCATTATGCCATGGGTCAGCTCCGACAGATGGGGAAGCAATTCTACGACACCGATATTCATGTGGAGGTGCTGTCTGAGCAGTTAGTGGGTGACTACTCACATGTCACCATGAGGTAAGAGACCAGTGGGGAAACGACTGCGAGGGAAGCTGACAATCTGAAACACACACCCAAGCTTCAGAGTAGAAAAGGTACAGCTAGATCAATCTCCAATGATCTCTAGCGGCGAGTGTGCATGACAATCAAAACAGCACCTGATGCTGAGAATATGCGACAATCACAATCGCACACATACAGTGCTGAGTGTACATGGCAATCATAACATTACACAGTGCTTAGTGTGCACTACAATCACAACTACACACAATGCTGAGTGTTGTCATGTGAGAGTACCTTTAAGAAATGGATGTTTATAAAATAGCTGCAGGGGTTGTACCCTCAAGAAATGGGTGTTTATCAGTTACAGAGAATGAGTGGCTGTCTGTCTGCTTTTACTTTTGTTTTGGGCTGTTTGCTTCAGGGTGTGTTTTAGTTTTGTTTTTGATTTGGAGAAGCTGAAGTCACAGCAAGATGTGTACGAATCGCTGCAAGCTAAAAAATGTTCATTCGGTGATCAGGGTAAAAGAAAAGGAGAGAGAAGAAAGAAACAAAGAAAGAAGAACCCCAGCAGGACAAAAAGAAAGAGAAAGGGGGGTACAGATCAGGGAAAAAGAAAAAGAGAGAGAGGAAAGGGAAAAAGAGAGAGAGGAAAGGGAAAAAAAGAGAGTCTGAACTTTAGAAAATGGGCATGAAACATGACAGTCAGTTAAAATTGCCGGACATAAAGGAAAACGTACAGTTGGAGTATCGTGATGAAGATAGTGAGAAAGAGCGCCATCGTCGAAGGCTTGGTGGGGATCTATTTAAATATGTCCAAGTATTGCCAAGATTTGATGAGAAGTAGGTAGAAGCCCTTTTCATTTCATTTGAGAAGGTGGCTAAACAAATGAAATGGCCACCGGACATGTGGGTATTACTGATTCAAACAAAGCTGGTAGGTAGGGCTTGTGAGATGAATTATGTGCTAAGAACGTCAAACAGAAGGAAAACTCACCGCGTGTGTCATGTGAATATGCTTAAAAGGTACTTTGAAAGGGAAGGAGAGAAAAAGGAGGAGATTTTGATGATTCTAACTCAAAGTGACAAACCAAATCCAGATGACTTTGAATTTTACATACCTCAAATTAAATTGGAAAATGAGGATGTTCATAAAAATTGGGATAAATTGTTGAGTTACCTTCAAGAGGAAAAACGGACTGACCTGAAAGAGTTATTGATATCACATGGGGATGTTTGTGGAGATAAATTGGGAAGCACTAAAATGGCTATACACAATGCAGATGTGGGAAATGCTCTTCCAATCAAACAACATCCAATAAAGAACAAAGAACAAAGAAAAGTACAGCACAGGAACAGGCCCTTCGGCCCTCCCAGCCTGTGCCGACCATGCTGCCCGACTAAACTAAATTCTTCGACACTTCCTGGGTCCGTATCCCTCTATTCCCATCCTATTCATGTATTTTTCAAGATGCCCCTTAAATGTCACTATCGTCCCTGCTTCCACCTCCTCCGGCAGCGAGTTCCAGGTACCCACTAGCCTCTGTGTAAAAAACCTGCCTCGTACACCTCCTCTAAACCTTGCCCCTCGCACCTCAAACCTATCCTCCCTAGTAATTGACCCCTCTACCCTAGGGAAAAGCCTCTGACTATCCACTCTGTCTATGCCAGTCATAATTTTGTAGACCTCTATCAGGTCGTCCCTCAACCTCCGCCGTTCCAGTGAGAACAAACCGAGTTTATTCAACCGCTCCTCATAGCTAATGCCAGGCAACATCCTGGAAAGTCTGTTCTGCACCCTCTCTGAAGCCTGGTAGTGTGGCGACCAGAATTGAACACTATACTCCAAGTGTGGCCCAACTAAGGTTCTATACAGCTGCAACATGACTTGCCAATTCTTATACTCAATGCCCCGGTCAATGAAGGCAAGCATGCCACATGCCTTCTTGACTACCTTCTCCACCTGTGTTGCCCCTTTCAGTGACCTGTGGACCGGTGCACCTAGACCTCTCTGGCTTTCAATACTCTTGAGGGTTCTACCATTCACTGTATATTCCCTACCTGCATTAAACCTTCCAAAATGCATTACCTCACATTTGTCTAAATTAAACTCTATCTGCCATCTCTCCGCCCAAATCTCCAAACGATCTAAATCTTACTGTATCCTCTGACAGTCCTCATCGCTATCCGCAATTCCACCAACCATTGTGTCGAGTGCAAACTTACTAATCAGACCAGTTACATTTTTCTCCAAATCATTTATATATACTACGTACAGCAAAGGTCCAAGCACTGATCCCTGCGGAACACCACTAGTCACAGCCTCCAATTAGAAAAGCACCCTTCCATTGCTACTCTGTGCCTTCTATGACCTAGCCAGTTCTGTATCCACCTTGCCAGCTCACCCCTAATCCCGTGTGACTTCACCTTTTGTACCAGTCTACCATGAGGGACCTTGCCAAAGGCCTTACTCAAGTCCATATAGACAACATCCATACAGACTTAATCCTTTAAACGTGGCATAGTTTAACAAAGAGATTGAAAGTATGCTTAAAAATGGCATAATTGAAGTGGGTTGCAGCCAATGGAGCTCCCCCATAGTGATGGTACCAAAACCAGATGGTATTTAATGGTTGTGTGTGGACTATAGAAAGGTTAGTGCAGTTACAAGAACGGACTCCTATCCTATCCCACGTTTGGAGGTTTGCATTGAGAAGGTGGGACAATCAGCTGTTATTTCCAAACTGGATTTACTTGAAGATTACTGGCAGGTACCTTTATCCGAAAGGGCGAAGGTGATTTCAGCTTTTGTGACTCCAGATGGTATATACCAATTCAAAGTTATGCCATTTGGCATGAAAAACGCCCCAGCCACATTTCAACGGTTAACTAACAAAGTCGTTTCAGGATTACCCAATTGTGCGGTATACATCTACAATCTGGTCATTTTCAGCCAGAAATGGAAAGAACATTTAAAACATCTGATGGAGTTACTCGATCAACTTCAAGAGGCGGGTTTGATGGTAAACCTAGCCAAAAGTGAATTTGGAAAAGCCCAAGTCAGTTTCTTTGGCCATATAATCGGATAGGTTCGAATTGTCCCAAGGGATGTGAAAACAAAAGTTATTGGGGAGTTTCCAATACCCTCGACACGAAGGGGAATAATGCGATTTCTTCTCATGAGTGGATTCTACTGGAAATTTGTGCCAGATTTTAGCAGTGTGGTTGCTCCACTGATGGACTTGCTCAAGAAGCGTAGCAAATTTAAGTGAGCAGCAGAATGTCAACAGGCATTTGCCTGCCTGAAGGCTGTGTTAACCACTGCTCCTGTGTTAGCCATCCCAAATTATACAAAATCATTCAAAGTGGCTGTTGATGCGAGTGATGTGGGCGTAGGTGTGAGCTGATGTGAGTGATGTGGATGTAGTTGTGAGCTGATGTGAGTGATGTGGGCGTAGGTGTGAGCTGATGTGAGTGATGTGGGAGTAGGTGTGAGCTGATGCGAGTGATGTGGGTGTAGGTGTGAGCTGATGTGAGTGATGTGGGCGTAGGTGTGAGCTGATGTGAGTGATGTGGGAGTAGGTGTGAGCTGATGCGAGTGATGTAGGTGTAGGTGTGAGCTGATGTGAGTGATGTGGGAGTAGGTGTGAGCTGATGTGAGTGATGTGGGAGTAGGTGTGAGCTGATGCGAGTGATGTGGGCGTAGGTGTGAGCTGATGTGAGTGATGTGGGAGTAGGTGTGAGCTGATGCGAGTGATGTGGGTGTAGATGGGGTGCTTCTACAAGGCGATGATGGCGGACAAGAGTGGCCTATTGGGTTATTTTTCAAAGAAATTCTCACAAAAAGAAGTATTCAATGATTGAGAAGGAGACTTTGAGCTTGGTGCTGGCTTTGCAACATTTTCATATTTATATGACCAGCAATCCGTCTGACACAATTATCGATACTGATCATAACCCATTGACTTTTTTGGATCATTTTCGGAATAACAATACAAGACTGTTTTGATGGTGTTTATTGTTACAGCCATTTTATTTAAAAATATGACATGTGGCAGGATGAGAAAACGTGATAGCCGATGCTTAGTCACGGATGTGGTAAAAAGAAGCTGGTTCGGTGGACGAAGAAGAACTAAAATGGACTATGTTATTATTAAATGTTTGCATGTTTTGTTTTGTTAAAAACAAAACGTATATTCACTGTCAATATTTCTTAAAGGAAAGTATAAAGGTTAAAAATGAAACCATCTTGAAGTTGATGGTTTATTTTTTTGTCTTGGGGGGAGGTGTCATGTGAGACTACCTTTAAGAAAAGGGTGTTAATAAAATAGCTGTAATGGTTGTACCTTTAAGAAATGGGTGTTTATCAGTGATGTCAGAGTGTGGATGGAACTGGGCTGTCTGTCTGCTTTTACTTTCACTTTGGGCTGTTTGCTACAGGGTGTGTTTTAGTTTCATTTTTGATTTGGAGAAGCTGCAGTCACAGCAAGATGTGTATGAATCTCTGCAAGCTAAGGAATGTTCATTTGGTGATTTCAAACTGGTAACTGCTCTCAGTAGAGAATTTAAACCTGCTGTCCTTCTGTAAAAAGGGTTTTTGCCTTCTGGATGTCTTATAGAGTACTGTATTCTTTGAGGGGGGGGGGGGTGTATTTGAATTGATGGTAGCTAAGATGTTTACTGTGGATTTATAAAGTGTTAACTAGATTTCATGAATAAACATTGTTTTAATTTAAAAGTACTTTAACACTCTGTTGCACCACGCCTGTAAAGTAGGCCCGTGTGCTCCCCATAACTAACATCTATTTAAAGTTGTGGGTCAAGTGAACTCCATGATACACTTTAGGGTTCCCTAAACACTGGCCCATAACAGTGTACACTACAATCACAACAACACAGTGCTTAATGTGCACTACAGTCACAACAGCACAGAGTGCTGAGTGTACACCACAATCACAATACACAGTGCTTAGTGTGCACTACAATCACAACAACACAGTGCTGAGTGCACACCACAATCACAACAATATACAGTGCTGAGTGTACACTATAACCATGCAACACTGTGCATAGTGTGCACTACAATCACAGTAACACAGTGCTGAGTGTGCACCACAATCACAACACCCATGCTTAGTGTGCACTACAATCACAACAATACACAGTGCTGAGTGTACGCTACAGTCACAACAACACACGGTGCTTAGTGTGCACTACAATCGCAACAGCATAGAGTGCTGAGTGTACACTACAATTACAACAGAGTGCTAAGTATACACTACAATCACAACAATATACAGTGCTGAGTGTACACTATAATCACGCAACACAGTGCATAGTGTGCGCTACAATCACAGTAACACAGAGCTGAGTGTGCACCACAATCACAACACACATGCTTAGTGTGCACTACAATCACAACAATACACAGTGCTGAGTGTACGCTACAGTCACAACAACACACACTGCTTACTGTGCACTACAATCACACCAATACACAGTGCTGAGTGTACGCTACAGTCACAACAACACACACTGCTTACTGTGCACTACAATCACACCAATACACAGTGCTGAGTGTACGCTACAGTCACAACAACACACACTGCTTACTGTGCACTACAATCACACCAATACACAGTGCTGAGTGTACGCTACAGTCACAACACACACTGCTTACTGTGCACTACAATCGCAACAGCAGAGAGTGCTGAGTGTACACTACAATTACAACACAGCGCTGAGTATACACTGCAATCCCAAAAATACACAGTGCTGAGTGTACGCTACAGTCACAACAACACACGGTGCTGATTGCACACTCCAATCACAACAACGCAGTGCTGAGTGCACACGACAATCAGAACTATAACACACAGTGCTGAGTGTACACCAGAATCACAACAGCACACGGTACTGAGTGTACACTACACTCACAATAGCACACAGTGCTGAGCATACACCACAATCACATCAGCATCCGTGCTGAACATACACGTGAAGTGGGAGACAGCCTGAGTGAGGCAGCCAGAGTGGGATTGAAACTTGATAATTTGGAGCAGTGTGGTAATTCGGTGCAGAGTGGGAGGAGGTGCTTTTTCCCTTTTTGTTTTGGTTTCTTTCTTCTTGCTTTTTACTTAGGAATTTGCAGTGAGAGATCCAGAGAGCATCCTGGGAAGGTACATGATAGAAAGACCTACCTCGGATAACAATAATAATCTTTATTATTATCACAAGTAGGCTAATATTAACACTACAATAAAGTTACTGTGAAAAGCCCCTAGTCACCACATTCCAGCGCCTGTTCAGGTACACAAAGGGAGAAATCAGAATGCCCAGTTCACTAACAAGCACGTCTTTCGGGACTTGTGGAAGGAAACTGGAGCACCCGGAGGAAACCCACGCGATAAGTAAAGGTAAGAGTTTCATAAATGTTCTTAAATAATTTAATTGGTGATAGAACTGTTGGTTAGTGAGAGGTGGGAGATCCGTGACACTTCCAGTTGGAACTGCAGTTGGATGCACTTAGAAACATGAAGGTGGAGGAAAGCATAAACAGGAGTTTTAATGATGTGGTGACACCCAATGTGCAGGCAGATAGATGGGTGACTGCGAGAAGGAGCAGGCAGTGCAGGAATCCCTTGTGGTCGTCCCCGTCTCTAAACAGTATACCATTTTAGATACTGTTGGGGGAGATGGCCTCTCAGGGGAAAACAACAGCAGCCAGAACCGTGGCACAACGGAGAGACAAAGAGCATTTGAGCAATAGTTATAGGGGACTCTATAGTTAGGGGTACAGATTGGCACTATTGTGACGTGAAAGAGACTCCAAGGTGAACAAAGAACAAAGAACAAAGAAAAGTACAGCACAGGAACAGGTCCTTCTGCCCTCCAAGCCTGTGACGACCATGCTGCCCGACTGAACTAAAATCTTCTACACTTGCTGGGTCTGTATCCCTCTATTCCCATCCTATTCATGTATGTGTCCAGATGCCCCTTAAATGTCACTATCGTCCCTGCTTCCACCACCACCTCCGGCAGCGAGTTCCAGGCACCCACTACCCTCTGTGTAAAAAACTTGCCTCGTACATCTCCTCTAAACATTGCCCCTCGCACCTTAAACCTATGCCCCCTAGTAACTGACCCCTCTACCCTGGGGAAAAGCCTTTGACTATCCACTCTGTCTATGCCCCCCATAATTTTGTAGATCTCTATCAGGTCGCCCCTCAACCTCCGTCTTTCCAGTGAGAATAAACTGAGTTTATTCAACAGCTCCTCATAGCTAATGCCCTCCATACCAGGCAACATCCTGGTAAATCTCTTCTGCACCCTCTCTAAATCCTCCACATCCTTCTTGTAGTGTGGTGACCAGAATGGAACATTATCCTCCAAGTGTGGCCCAACTAAGGTTCTATGCAGCTGCAGATGACTTGCCAACTCTTATACTCAATGCTCCGGCCAATGAAGGCAAGCATGCCGCATGCCTTCTTGACTACCTTCTCCACCTGTGTTGCCCCTTTCAGTGACCTGTGGACCTGTACACCTAGATCTCTGTGACTTTCAATACTCTTGAGGGTTCTACCATTCACTGTATATTCCCTACCTGCATTAGACCTTCCAAAATTCATTACCTCACATTTGTCTGAATTAAACTCCATCTGCCATCTCTCCACCCAAGTCTCCAAACGATCTAAATCCTGCTGTATCCTCTGACAGTCCTCATCGCTATCCGCAATTCCACCAACCTTTGTGTCGTCTGCAAACTTACTAATCAGACCAGTTACATTTTCCTCCAAATCATTTATATATACTACGAACAGCAAAGCTCCCAGCACTGATCCCTGCGGAACACCATTTGTCACAGCCCTCCAATTAGAAAAGCACCCTTCCATTGCTACTCTGTGCCTTCTATGACCTACCCAGTTCTGTATCCACCTTGCCAGCTCACCCCGATCCCGTGTGACTTCACCTTTTGTACCAGTCTACCATGAGGGACCTTGTCAAAGGCCTTACTGAAGTCCATATAGACAACATCCACTGCCCGACCTGCATCAACCACCTTTGTGATCTCTTCGAAAAACTCTATCAAGTTAGTGAGACACAACCTCCCCTTCACAAAACAATGCTGCCTCTCACTAATACGTCCATTTGTTTCCAAATGGGAGTCGATCCTGTCTCGAAGAATTGTCTTCAGTAATTTCCCTACCACTGATGTAAGGCTCACCGGCCTGTAGTTCCCTGGAATATACTTGCTACCCTTCTGAAACAAAGGAACAACATTGCCTATTCACCAGTCCTCCGGGACATCACCTGAAGACAGTGAGGATCCAAAGATTTTTGTCAAGGCCTCAGCAATTTCCTCTCTCGCCTCCTTCAGTATTCTGGGGTAGATCCCATCTGGCCCTGGGGACTTATCTACCTTAATATTTTTCAAGACGCCCAACACTTCATCTTTTTGGATCTCAACGTGACCCAGGCTATCTAGACACCCTTCTTCAGACTCAACATCCACCAATTCCTTCTCTTTGATGAATACTGATACAAAGTATTAATTTAGTACCTCGCCCATGGTTTGTTACCTCCCTGGTGCCAGGGTCCAAGATGTCTCTGAATGGGCAGAAAGCATTCTGAAGGGAGAGGGTGAACAGCCAGAGGTCGTGGTACATATTGGTACTAGCGACATAGGTAGGACGAGTGACAAAGCCCTGCAGCAGTAGTTTAGGGAGTTAAGTAGAAAGTTAAAAAGCTTGTCCTCAAGGGTTCTAATCTCAGGATTACTCCCTGTGCCATTAGCCAGTGAGGTTAGAAATAGGAAGATAGTACAGCTCAACATATGGCTAAACAGCAGGTGGAGGAGGGAGGGTTTCAGATATTTGGACCATTGGGATCGCTGCCGGGGCAGCACGATAGCATTGTGGAGAGCACAATCGCTTCACAGCTCCAGGGTCTCAGGTTCGATTCCCGGCTTGGGTCACTGTCTGTGCGGAGTCAGTCTGTCCATCCTCCCCATGTGTGCGTGGGTTTCCTCCGGGTGCTCCGGTTTCCTCCCACAGTCCAAAGATGTGCAGGTTAGGTGGATTGGCCATGCCTTAGTGTCCAAAATTGCCCTTAATGTTGGGTGGGGTCACTGGGTTATGGGGATAGGGTGGAGGTGTTGACCTTGGGTAGGGTGCTCTTTCCAGGAGCCGGTGCAGACTCGATGGGCCGAATGGCCTCCTTCTGCACTGTAAATTCTATGTCTATGTCTATGTCTATGTCTAAGATGGCACCTGTACAAGAAGGACGTGTTGCATCTAAACTAGAGGGGCATAAATATTCTGGCTGGGTGTTTTGCTAGTGTCACATGGGTGGATTTAAACTAGTTTGGCAGGGGGGTGGGAACCAAAGCAAAGGTGAATTAACTGAAGGGGAACTAGAGAGTAGGGCCAGTAAGACTCAGAGGAAGAGCAGGCAGGGTGTGGTTGCTGATCAAAGAGGGTCTGGGAGACTGAAGTGCATTTGTTTCAATGCGAAAAGTGTAACAGGTAAGGCAGATAAACTTAAAGCTTGGAGTAGTACTTGGAACTATGATGTTGTTGCCATATCAGAGACTTGGTTAAGGGAAGGACAGGATTGACAGCTTAATGTTCCAGGATACAGATGTTTCAGGTGGGACAGAGTGGGTTGTAAAAGGGGCGGAGAAGTTGCACTACTGGTTAAGAAGAATATCACAGCTGTACTGTGGGAAGACATTTGGGAGGGTTCATGCAGAGAGGCAATATGGCTCAAGCTCAGGAATAGGAAGGGTGCAGTCACACTGTTGGGGGTTTACTATAGGCTACCCAACAGCCAGCAGGAGATGGAGGAGCAGATATGTAGGCAGATTTTGGAAGGGTGTAAAAGCAACAGGGTTGTTGTGGTGGGTGATTTTAACTTCCCCTATATTGACTGGGACTCACTTAGTGCTGGGTGTGTGGATGGAGCAGAGTTTGTAAGGAGCAGGAGGGCTTCTTGAAACAGTAAGTAGATAGTCCAACTAGGGAAGCGGCTGTACTGGATCTGGTATTGGGGATTGAGCCCGGGCAGGTGGTTGAAGTTTCAGTAAGGGAGCAGTTTGGGAACAGTGACCACAATTCAGTAAGCTTTGATGTACTGATGGATAAAGATAATGCAGTCCTCAGGTGAAGATGCTAAACTGGGAGAAGGCTAATGACAACAATATTAAGCAGGAACTGAAGAATGTAGATTGGGGGAAGATATGTGAGGGCAAATCAACATCTGGCATGTGGGAGGCTTTCAAGTGTAAGCTGATAGGAATTCAGACCCAGCATATTCCAGTAAGGATAAAGGATAAGTATGGCAAGCTTTGGGAACCTTGGTTAGCGAGAGATATTGTGAGTCTAGTCAAAAAGTAAAAGGAAACATTTGTCAAGGTTAAGAGGCTGGGAACACACAAAGCAAGTGTGGAATACAAGGAAAGTAGAAATATCTCAAGCAAGTAGTCAGGAGGGCTATAAAGGGGTCAAAACAAGTCATTGGCCAGCAAGATTAAGGAAAACCCCAAAGCTTTTTGTACGTATATAAAGAGCAAGAGGGTAGCCAGGATGAGGGTTGGCCCATTCAAGGACAGGGGAGGGAATCTCTGCATGGATCTGGAGGAAATGGGCGAGGTATTAAATGAGTACTTTGCACAGTATTCACCAAAGAGAAGGACTTGGTTGATCATGAGTCTAGGGAAGGGTGTGTAGATAGTTTGGATCATGTTGAGGTCCAAAAGGATGTATTTGGGTTCTTGAAAACATTAAGGTAGACAAGTCCCCAGGGCCTGATGGGATCTACTCCAGAATACTGAGGCAAGGGAGGAAATTGCTAGGGCCTTGAGAGAAATATTGTATCCCCACTGGCTGCAGGGGAGTTTCCAAGGGATTGGAGAATAGCCAATGTTGTTCCTTTGTTTAAGAAAGGTAGCAAGGATAATCCAGGTATTTACAGGCCGGTGAGGCTTACGTCAGTGGCAGGAAATTTTTTGGAGAAGATTCTACAAGACAGAGTTTACTCCCACTTGGAAATAAGTGGACGTATTAGCGAGAGGCAACACGGTTTTGTGAAGGGGAGGTCATGTCTCACTAACTTGATCGTCTTTTTCAAAGAAGTGACAAAGATGAATGATGAGTGTAGCCATGATGTGGAGATGCCGGCGTTGGACTGGGGTGAGCACAGTAAGAAGTCTTACAACACCAGGTTAAAGTCCAACAGGTTTGTTTCAAACACGAGCTTTCGGAGCACGGCTCCTTCTTCAGAACCTGTAGGAGCTCCGAAAGCTCGTGTTTGAAACAAACCTGTTGGACTTTAACCTGGTGTTGTAAGACTTCTTACTGTGATGAGTGTAGGGCAGTGAATGTTTCAGCATGGACTTCTGTAAGGTCTTTGACAAGGTCCCTCGTGGCAGACTGGTACAGAAGGTGAAGAGCACAGTGCTGAGTGTACACTACACTCACAAAACAGGACATGCTGATGAATGTACACTAAAATAACAACAATACACGGTGCTCAGTACATACCTCAAATACAGCAACAGGACTCAAAGAACAAAGTACAAATAAAATTCCAGCTCAGGAACAGGCCCTTCGGTCCTCCAGACATGCACCGACCATGCAGCCCATCTCAACTAAAACCCACTCCCCTTCCGGAGACCATCCCTCTATTCCCATCCTATTCAGGTATTTGTGAAGACGACCCTTAAAAGTCACAATTGCATCTGCTTCCACTACCTCCCTCGGCAGCGAGTTCCAGGCTCTTACCAGCCTCTGTGTAAAAAACTTGCCTCGCACATCTCCTTTAAGGCTTGTCCCCTTAAACATAATTGAGTCACTGTCTACACTGTTACGACACCCTGGGCTGGTGCACAGTCAGTTCCAGCCCCACTTGACTTGGAGTCGCAACACAAGTGAATTGACCAATAATTCTTCTAAATACCCAAAGTCTTTGGGCCTTGTCTGCCCAATAATTGTAGTCACCAGGTGTGTAAATTTAAACACAATTACACTTTACACTACTCTCACAAAAACAAAGGGCGCTGAGTGTACACTAAAGCCACGACAATAGTACACAGTGCTGAGTGTACACGAAGAGTCACAACAAAAGCAGACAGTGCTGAGCATACACTACAATCACAACAACACACGTTGTTGAGTGTAAACCACAATAACAAAACAGCACACAGTGCTGAGTGTACACGACAATTACAACTGCACACGTTGTTGAGTGTAAAACACAATAACAAAACAGCACACAGTGCTGAGAGTACACGACAATTACAACTGCACACGTTGTTGAGTGTAAAACACAATAACAAAACAGCACACAGTGCTGAGAGTACACGACAATTACAACTGCACACGTTGTTGAGCATACATTACAATCACAACAGCACACATTGCTGAGTGTAAACCACAATAAAAACAACAGCATACATTGCTGAGTGTACCCTACAATAAAAACAACAGCATACATTGCTGAGTGTACCCCACGATAAAAACAACAGCACACAGTGCTGAGTGTATACTACAAGAGCACCAACACCACACAGTGTGATTGTCCACAACACTCACAATAGCACACCATGCTGAGTGTACACTACAATAAAAACAACAGCACACAGTGCTGAGTGTATACTGCAACAGCAAAAACAGCACACAGTGGGATTGAACACTACACTCACAATATCACAGAGTGCTGACTGTACACTAGAATCACAACAGTACACAGTGCTGAGTGTACACTAACAATCACAACAATAGCAGACAGTGCAAAGTACACACCACACTCACAACAGCACATGGTGCTGAGTGTACACTACAATCACAACAGTACACAGTGCTGAGTGTACACTAAAATCTCAGCAGCACACTGCGATGAATGCACACATCACTCACAGCAAGAGCAGTGTGGAGTGTACACTACAATCACAACAGGATGTGCTGATGACTGTCGACTGCAAACACAGCAACTCACTGTGCTGAGTGTACACTACAATCACAACAGTACACAGTGCTGAGTGTACACTAAAATCTCAGCAGCACACTGCGATGAATGCACACATCACTCACAGCAAGAGCAGTGTGGAGTGTACACTACAATCACAACAGGATGTGCTGATGACTGTCGACTGCAAACACAGCAACTCACTGTGCTGAGTGTACACTACAATCAAAACAGCACACAGTGCTGAGTGTACAATGGATGCACAAAAACACAGGGGCTGAGTGTACACTACAATAACAATATTGTTGAGTGTACATAAAATAATGAGAACAGCACACCGTACTGAGTATACATTACAATCACAATGGTATATCCTGATGTCTGTAGACTACCAACACAGCAACTCACGGTGCTGAGTGTACACTACAGTCACAATAGCACACAATGCTGTGTGTAGAATACACTACAATCACAACAATATCAGTCAGTGTTGAGCATACACAACAATCACAACTTTGTTGAGTGTACACTACAATAGGAACAACAGCACAGCGTGCTGAGTGTATACAACAATAACAAAAACACAGGATGCTGAGCATACACTACAGTCACAACAAAGTACACAGTGTTGAGTGTATACTACAATAGCAACAACAGCAGACAGCAACACGATAGTATAGTGGTTAGCACTATGGCTTCACAGCACCAAGGTCCCACGTTCGATTCCCGGCTTGGGTCCCTGTCTGTGTGAAATCTGCACGTTCTCCCCGTGTCTTCGTGGGATTCGTCTGGGTGCTCCGGTTTCCTACCACAAGTCCCACAATACGTGCTATTAGGTAATTTGGACATTCTGCATTCTCTCTCTGTTTACCCAACAGGCGCCGGAATGTGGCGACTAGGGGTTTTACACAGTAACTTCATTGCTGCGCCAATGTAAGCCTACTTGCGACAATAGAAAATGTTATAAAGATTATTATTATAACAGAGTGCTGAGTGTACACTACAGTCACAACAGCTCACAGTGCGGAGTGTACACTATAATCACAACAGCACAGAGTGCTGAGTGTACACTACAATCACAACAGCACAGAGTGCTGAGTGTACACTACAATCACAACAGCACACAGTGCTGAGTGTACAATACACTCACAACAGCACACAGTGCTGAGTGTACACTACAGTCACAACAGCTCACAGTGCGGAGTGTACACTATATTCACAACAGCAGAGCGTGCTAAGTGTACACTACAATCACAACAGCACAGAGTGCTGAGTGTACACCACAGTCACAACAGCTCACAGTGCGGAGTGTACACTATAATCACAACAGCACCGAGTGCTGAGTGTACACTACAATCACAACAGCACAGAGTGCTGAGTGTACACTACAATCACAACAGCTCACAGTGCTGAGTGTACACTACAATCACAACAGCACCGAGTGCTGAGTGTACACTACAATCACAACAGCACACAGTGCTGAGTGTATTCTACAATTACAACAGCTCAATGCTGAGTGTATACTACAATCACAACAGCACACATTGCTGAGTGTACACTACAATTACAACAGCACACAGTGCTGAGTGTACATGACAATAACAACAGCACACAGTGCTGAGTGTATACTACAATCACAACTGAACACAGTGCTGAGTGTACACTACAATCACAACAGCACACAGTCCTGAGTGCATATTACAATCACAGCAGCACATAGTGCTGAGTGTATTCTACAATAACAACAGCACACAATGCTGAGTGTATACTACAATCACAACAGCACACAGTGCTGAGTGTATACTATAATAACAACAGCACACAATGCTGAGTGTATACTACAATCACAACAGCACACAGTGCTGAGTGTACACTACAATTACTACAGCACACAGTGCTGAGTATACACTACAATTACAACAGCACACAGTGCTGAGTGTACACTACAATCACAACAGCACACAGTGCTGAGTGTGTACTACAATCACAACAGTACACAGTGCTGAGTGTACACTACAATTACTACAGCACACAGTGCTGAGTATACACTACAATTACAACAGCACACAGTGCTGAGTGTACACTACAATCACAACACTGTTGAGTGTACACTGCAATAATGAGAACAGCACACCATGCTGCATGTACACGAGAATAAGAAAAACAGCACACAGCACTGAGTGTACACGAACATCACAAAAGGACATGTTGATGACTGTGGACTACAAACACAGGAACTCACGGTGCTGAGTGTACACTATAATCACAACAGCAGATGCCGCTGTTTTGGGCCAGGGTTTAGGAAACTCCAAAATATGTCATGGAATTTACCTGACCTACACCTTTTAACAAATTTTGGTTATGAGGAGCACAAGGGCCTACTTTCCAGGTGTTAAGTATTTTAAAATAAAAACTCTGTTTCATCTATGAATTCAGTTAACATTTTATAAACACACAGTAAACATTTTATCAACGACCAATATAACTACCCCACACAGATAAAGGACTCTATAGGTAACCCTTACAACTTTCTGAATAACATCCATAAGCCTTTTTTAACAAAGCAGGAGGTAGAAATTCTTTACACAAGACAGTTATCACTTTTTAATTATCAGGTGATCTGGACACCTTTTAGCATACAGAGAGACACAACATGAACCTTCCTTTTCTGAATTCAGCTGTCAACTGCCTAAACCAAAATTAAAACACAAAGCCACAAACAGCTTCCAGCTCAAAACGAAAATAAAAGCCACAGCCCAGCTCCACCCACACAATGACATCACTGCAGCTATTTGATAAACACCCATTTCTTAAAGGTACACTCCCATGAAACCTCTCCTCAAGAAAAAATAAACCCATCAACTTCAAGATGAACCGTCAACATTGAACCTCCTTCTCTTCAACATATTCGTGACAAAGCATCGGATGTCACGTTTTCTCTTCCTGCCACATGTATTACTTTTAAATGAAATGGCTGTAACAATAAACTCCATCGAAACAGTCTGGCATTGTTATTCCGGAATCGCTCCAAAAACGGCAGTGGATTATGATCAGTATATATAATGGTGTCAGACAAATTGCTGGTCACATAAATGTAAAAATGTTGCAAAGCCAATACCAATCCCAAAGTCTCCTTCTCGATCATTGAATACTTCTTCTGGTGCTTATTCAATTTCTTTGAAAAATAACCAATAGGCCACCCTATTCCTTTGTGGTCTTCTTGTGAGCACACCGCACCTACGTCCACATCGCTCGCATCAACTTTCAATGGTATTGTGTAATTTGGGGTGGCCAACACAGGAGCAGTGCTTAACATAGCCATCAGGCCATCAAATGCCTGTTGACACTCCACTGTCCACTGAAATTTGCTACGCTTCTTTAGCAAGTCCGTCAGTGGAGCGACAACACTGCTAACATCACACACAAAGTTCCGGTAAAATCCACTCATGCAAAGAAATCGTATTATTTCCCTTCGTGTTGAAGGTATTGGAAACTCCCCAAAAACTTTTGTTTTCACATCCCGTGGATTATTTGACCCTGTCCAATTGCGTGGCCAAGGAAAGTGACTTGGGCTTTTCCAAATTCACTTTTGGCTAGGTTTATCACCAAACCCACCTCCTGAAGTCCATCGAATAACTCCATCAGATTCTGCAATTGTTCTTTCCATGTGTGACTACAAATTACCAGGTCGTCGATGTATACCACACAATGGGTAATCCTGAAACAACTTTGTTAGTTAACCATTGAAATGTGGTTGGGAAATTTTTTATGCCAAATGGCATAATTTTGAATTGGTATATACCATCCAGAGTCACAAAAGCTGAAATCTCCTTCGCGATTTCGGATAAAGGTACCTGCCAGTAACCTTTAAGTAAATCCAGTTTGGAGTAATCGACCATGGTTATCTAAGGAAATAAGGGAGAATATCAAATTGAAGGAAAAAGCATACAAAGTGGCAAAGATTGGCGGGAGACTAGAGGACCGGGAAACCTTTAGGGGGCAACAGAAAGCTACTAAAAAAGCTATAAGAATAGTAAGATAGATTATGCGAGTAAACTTGCTCATAAAATAAATCAGACAGTAAAGGTTTCTACAAATATATAACAAAAAAGAGTGGCTAAGGTAAATATTGGTCCTTTAGAGGATGAGAAGGGAGTTTTAATAATGGGAGATGAGGAAATGGCTGAGGAACTGAACAGGTTTTTTGGGTCGGTCTTCACAGTGGAAGACACAAATAACATGCCAGTGACTGACAGAAATGAGGCTATGACAGGTGAGGACCTTGAGAGGATTGTTATCACTAAGGAGGTAGTGATGGGCAAGCTAATGGGGCTAAAGGTAGACAAGCCTCCTGGCCCTGATGGAATGCATCCCAGAGTGCTAATAGAGATGGCTAGGGAAATTGCAGATGAACTAGTGATCATTTACCAAAAATCACTAGGTTCTGGGGTGGTCCCGGTGGATTGGAAATTAGCAAACGTGACACCACTGTTTAAAAAAGGAGGTAGGCAGAGAGCTTAATTTCGGTAGTAGGGAAGATGCTGGAATCTATCATCAAGGAAGAAATAGCGAGGCATCTGGATAGAAATTGTCCCATTGGGAAGATGCAGCATGGGTTTATAAAGGGCAGGTCGTGCCTAACTAATTTAGTGGAATTATTTGAGGACAATACCAGTGCAGCAGATAACGGGGAGCCGATGGATGTGGTATATCTGGATTTCCAGAAAGCCTTTGACAAGGTGCCACACAAAAGGTTGCTGCATAAGATAAAGATGCATGGCATTAAGGGTAAAGTAGTAGCATGGATAAAGGATTGGTTAATTAATAGAAAGCAAATAGTGGGGATTAATGGGTGTTTCTCTGGTTGGCAATCAGTAGCTAGTGGTGTCCCTCAGGGATCCGTGTTGGGCCCACAATTGTTCACAATTTACAAAGATGATTTGGAGTTGGGGACCAAAGGCAATGTGTCCAAGTTTGCAGATGACACTAAGATGAGTGGTAAAACGAAAAGTGCAGAGGATACTGGAAGTCTGCAGAGGGATTTGGATAGGTTAAGTGAATGGGCTAGGGTCTGGCAGATGGAATATAATGTTGAGAAATGTGAGTTTATCCATTTTAGTAGGCATTACAGCAAACGGGATTATTATTTAAACAATAAAATATTAAAGCATGCTGCTGTGCAGAGATACTTGGGTGTGCTAGTGCATGAGTCACAGAAAGTCGGTTCATAGGTGCAACAGGTGATTAAGAAGGCAAATGGAATTTTGTCCTTCATTGCTAGAGGGATGGAGTTTAAGACTAGGGAACAAAGAACAAAGAAAATTACAGCACAGGAACAGGCCCTTCGGCCCTCCCAGCCTGCGCCGATCCAGATCCTTTATCTAAACCTGTCTCCTATTTTCCAAGGTCTACTTCCCTCTGTTGCCGCCCGTTCATATACCTGTCTAGATGCCTCTTAAATGATGCTATCGTGCCCGCCTCTACCACCTCCGCTGGCAAAGCGTTCCAGGCACCCACGACACTCTGCGTAAAAAACTTTCCAGGCACATCTCCCTTAAACTTTCCCTCTCTCACCTTGAAATCGTGACCCCTTGTAACTGACACCCCCACTCTTTGAAAAAGCTTGTTGCTATCCACCCTGTCCATACCTCTCAGAATTTTGTAGACCTCAATCAGGTCCCCCCTCAACCTCCGTCTTTCCAACGAAAACAATCCTAATCCACTCAACCTTTCTTCATAGCTAGCACCCTCCATACCAGGCAACATCCTGGTGAACCTCCTCTGCACCCTCTCCAAAGCATCCACATCCTTCTGTTAATGTGGCGACCAGAACTGCACGCAATATTCCAAATGTGGCCTAACCAAAGTCCGATACAACTGTAACATGACCTGCCTACTCTTGTACTCAATACCCCATCCGATGAAGTCAAGCATGCTGTATGCCTTCTTGACCACTCTGTCAACCACGGGCAGCACGATAGCATGGTGGTTAGCATAAATGCTTCACAGCTCCAGGATCCCAGGTTCGATTCCCGGCTGGGTCACTGTCTGTGCGGAGTCTGCACGTCCTCCCCGTGAGTGCGTGGGTTTCCTCCGGGTGCTCCGGTTTCCTCCCACAGTCCAAAGATGTGTGGGTTAGGTGGATTGGCCATGCTAAATTGCCCGTAGTGTAGGGTTGATGAGGGGATTGTTGGGTTATGGGTATACGGGTTGCGTGGGTTTGAGTAGGGTGATCATTGCTCGGCACAACATCGAGGGCCGAAGGGCCTGTTCTGTGCTGTACTGTTCTATGTTCTATGTTCTATGTCCCTTCCACCACTACTCTCTGTCTCCTGTTGCCCCGCCAGTTCTTTATCTAGCTAGTACACCCTGAACCCCATACGACTTCATTTTTGCCATCAACCTGCCATGGGAAACCTTATCAAACGCCCTACTAAAGTCCATGTATATGACATCTACAGCCCTTCCCTCATCAATTAACTTTGTTACTTCCTCAAATAATTATATTAGGTTTGTAAGACATGACCTTCCTTGCACAAAACCATGCTGCCTATCACTGATAAGTCTATTTTCTTCCAGATGTGAATAGATCCTATCCCTCAGTATCTTCTCCAACAGTTTGCCTACCACTGACGTCAAACTCACAGGTCTGTAATTCCCTGGATTTTCCCTGCTACCCTTCTTAAACAAAGGGACAACTTTAGCAATTCTCCAGTCCTCCGGGACCTCACCCGTGTTCAAGGATGCTGCAAAGATATCTGTTAAGGCCCCAGCTATTTCGACCCTCGCTTCCCTCAGTAACCTGTGATAGATCCCATCCGGTCCTGGGGACTTGTCCACCTTAATGTCTTTTAGAATACTCAAAACGTCCCCTTTCCGTATGACAACTTGACCTAGAGTATTTAAACATCCATCCCTAGCCTCAACATCCGTCTTGTCCCTCTCCTTTGTGAATACCGATGCAAAGTACTCATTAAGAATCTCACCCATGCATAAATTCCCTCTCTTGTCTTTGAGTGGACCAATCCTTTTCCTGGTTACCCTCTTGCTCCTTACATACGAATAAAAGGCTTTGGGATCTTCCTTAACCCTGTTAGCCAAAGATATTTCATGACCCCTTTTAGCCCTTTTTATTGCGTGTTTGAGATTTGTCCTACTTTCCCGATATTCCTCCAAAGCTTCATCAGTTTTGAGTCGCCTCGATCTTACATATGCTTCCTTTTACATCTTAGCTAGTCTCACAATTTCACCCGTCATCCATGGTTCCCTAATCTTGCCATTTCTATCTCTCATTTTTACAGGAACATGTCTGTCCTGCACTCTAATCAACCTTTCCTTAAAAGACTCCCACATTTCAAATGTGGATTTACCCTTAAACAGCTGCTCCCAATCCACATTCCCGAGCTCCTGCCGAATTTTGTTGTACTCTGCCTTTCCCCAATTTAGCACTCTTCCTTTCGGACCACTCTTGTCCTTGTCCATGAGTATTCTAAAACTTACGGAATTGTGATCGCTCTTCCCAAAGTAATCACCAACTGAAACATCAACCACCTGGCCGGGATCATTCCCCAATACCAGGTCCAGTATGGCCCCTTCCCGAGTTGGACTATTTACATACTGCTCTACAAAACTCTCCTGGATGCTCCTTACAAACTCTGCTCCATCTACGCCTCCAACACTACACGAATCCCATTCAATGTTGGGGAAGTTAAAATCTCCCATCACAACCACCCTATTGCTCCTACATTTTTCACTAATCTGTCTGCATATTTGTACCTCTACTTCATGCTCACTTTTGGGAGGCCTGTAGTAAAGTCCCAACAATGTTACTGCACCCTTCCTATTTCTTAGCTCCACCCATATTGCCTCAGTGCTCGAATCCTCTATCCATAAGACCATAAGACATAGGAGTGGAAGTAAGGCCATTCGGCCCATCGAGTCCACTCCACCATTCAATCATGGTTGATTTCAACTCTATTTACCTACTCTCTCCCCATAGCCCTTAATTCCTCGAGAAATCAAGAATTTATCAATTTCTGTCTTAAAGACACTCAATGTCCCGGCCTCCACTGCCCTCTGTGGCAATGAATTCCACAGACCTACCACTCTCTGGCTGAAGAAATTTCTCCTCATCTCTGTTCTAAAGTGACTCCCTTTTATTCTAAGGCCGTGCCCCCGCGTCCTAGTCTCCCCTGCTAATGGAAACAACTTCCCTACGTCCATCCTATCCAAGCCATTCATTATCTTGTACGTTTCTATTAGATCTCCCCTCAACCTCCTAAACTCCAATGAATATAATCCCACGATCCTCAGACGTTCATCGTATGTTAGGCCTACCATTCCTGGGATCATCCGTGTGAATCTCCGCTGGACCCGCTCCAGTGCCAGTATGTCCTTCCTGAGGTATGGGGCCCAAAATTGCTCACAGTATTCTAAATGGGGCCTAACTAGTGCTTTATAAAGCCTCAGAAGTACATCCCTGCTTTTATATTCCAAGCCTCTTGAGATAAATGACAACATTACATTTGCTTTCTTAATTACGGACTCAACCTGCAAGTTTACCTTTAGAGAATCCTGGACTAGGACTCCCAAGTCCCTTTGCACTTTAGCATTATGAATTTTGTCACCGTTTAGAAAATAGTCCATGCCTCTATTCTTTTTTCCAAAGTGCAAGACCTCGCACTTGCCCACGTTGAATTTCATCAGCCACTATCGTGCCCTCCTTAATCACAGCTGTGATATCATTTCTGATGAGTAATGCATCTCCTCCACCCCTTCTACCTCCGTCTCTATCCCTCCTGAAGCATCTATACACTGGGTTATGCAGTTGCCAGTCCTGCCCTTCCCTCAACCAAGTCCCAGTAATACCAATAACATCATATTCCCAGGTACTGATCCAAGCCCTAAGTTCATCTGCCTTACCTGCTGCACTTCTCGCATTAAAACAAATGCACGACAGACCACCTGTCCCTTTGCGTTCATCATCTCTTCCCTGTCGACTCTGCCCCTTAGTCACATGGAGTTTATTACCTCGTACCTTGTCGGCTTTAGTTGCTGCTTCTTTACTGACCTCTAACTTCCTAATCTGGTACCCATCTCCCTGCCACATTAGTTTAAAACCTCCCCAACAGTATTAGCAAAAGCATCCCCTAGGACATTGGTTCCAGTCCTGCCCAGGTGTAGACCATCTGGTTTGTAATTGTCCCACCGCCCCAGAACCGGTTCCAATGTCCCAAAAATCTGAACCCCTCCCTCCTGCACCATCTCTCAAGCCATGTATTGATTCTGACTATTCTTGAATTTCTACTCTGATTGTCTCGTGGCACTGGTAGCAATCCTGAGATTACTACCTCTGAGGTCCTACTTTTTAACTTATCTCCTAACTCCTTAAATTCTGATTGTAGGGCCTCATCCTTTTTTTTACCTATATCGTTGGTGCCTATATGCACCACGACAACTGGCTGTTCACCATCCCACTTCAGTATGTCCTGCAGCCGATCGGAGACATCCCTGACCCGAGCACCCGGGAGGCAACATACCATTCGGGAGTCTCGTTTTCAAACACAGAAACGCCTGTCTACTCCCCTTACAATTGAATCCCCTATGACTATAGCCCTGCCAGTCTTTTTCCCGCCCTTCTGTGCAGCAGAGCCAGCCACGGTGCCATGAGCCTGGCTACTACTGCCTTCCCCTGATGAGTCATCTCCCCCAACAGTATCCAAAACGGTATACCTGTTTTGGAGGGAGATAACCGCAGGGGACACCTGCACTGCCTTCCTGCTCTTTATCTGCCTTTTGGTCACCCACTCCCTGTCTCCCTCACCAATCCTAATCTGCGGTCTGACCAACTCACTGAACGTGCTATCCATGACTTCCTCAGCATCGCGGATGCTCCAAAGTGAGGCCATCCGCAGCTCCAGAGCCGTCATGCGGTCTAACAGGTGCTGCAGCTGGACACACTTCGCACACATGAAGAAGTCAGGGACATCGCCCGCGTCCCTAAACTCCCACATTGAGCACGAGGAACATAACACGGGTCTGGGATCTTCTGCCATTTTTACCCTTTACCTTAACTGACTACAAACTATACCATCAAATAATTAATAAGTGAAAGGAACAAAGACTTTACTTACCAATCACAATACTTACCAACACACGAAGAGTTAAATTTCTCCCAGCTGCTGCTAATTGGAGCACTTTCCTTACCAGCCAGGGAGGTTATGCTGCAATTGTATACGGTGTTAGTGAGGCCACAACTGGAGTATTGTGTTCAGTTTTGGTCTCCTTACTTGAGAAAGGACATACTGGCACTGGAGGGTGTGCAGAGGAGATTCACTAGGTTAATCCCAGAGCTGAAGGGGTTGGATTACGAGGAGAGGTTGAGTAGACTGGGACTATACTCGTTGGAATTTAGAAGGATGAGGGGGGATCTTATAGAAACATTTAAAATTATGAAGGGAATAGATAGGATAGATGCGGGCAGGTTGTTTCCACTGGCGGGTGAAAGCAGAACTAGAGGGCATAGCCTCAAAATAAGGGGAAGTAGATTTAGGACTGAGTTTAGGAGGAACTTCTTCACCCAAAGGGTTGTGAATCTATGGAATAAAGTGAAGCAGTTGAGGCTCCTTCATTACATGTTTTTAAGGTAAAGATAGATAGTTTTTTGAAGAATAAAGGGATTAAGGGTTATGGTGTTCAGGCCGGAAAGTGGAGCTGAGTCCACAAAAGATCATCCATGATCTCATTGAATGGTGGAGCAGGCTCGAGGGGCCAGATGGCCTACTCCTGCTCCTGGTTCTTATGTGGAAATAAAAGCTGATTGTCCCACCTTCTCAGGATTGCATATCCTGCAAGCGTGGGATAGGATAAGAGTCCATTCTTCTTACTGCATTAACCTTTCTATAGTCCACACACAACCGTTGGGTACTGCCTGATTCAGTACCATCACGATGGGTGAGTTCCATTGGCTGCAACCCACTTCAATTGTCCCATTTTTAAGCATACTTTCAATTTCTTTGTTAACCTGTGCCAATTTTGAAGGGTTAAGTCTATATGGATGTTGTTTAATTGGAACAGTATTTCCCACATCTATATCATGTACAGCCAGTACTTCCGAACTTATCTCCACATGTGATATCAATAACTCTTTCAACACCAGGTTAAAGTCCAACAGGTTTTTTTCAAACACTAGCTTTCGGAGCACTGCTCTTTCGTCAGGTGAATGAAGAGGTATGTTCCAGAAACATACATATAGACAAAGTCAAAGATGCAAGACAATGCTTAGAATGCGAGCATTTGCAGGCAATTAAGTCTTTACAGATCCAGAGATAGGGGTAACCCCAGGTTAAAGAGGTGCGAATTGTCTCAAGCCAGGACAGTTGGTAGGATTTCGCAAGCCCAGGCCAGATGGTGGGGGATGAATTTAATGCAATATGAATCCCAGGTCCCGGTTGAGGCCGCACTCATGTGTGCGGAACTTGACTATAACGGCGATTCTGTGTTGTCGCTCGTCCTGAAGGCCAAAAAACTGGTGCCGGAGAATTCGGCAGCTGGCGTCGGAGCGGCCGGGCGTGATTTACGCCATCTCCCGGCGATTCTCCGACCCGGCCAGGGGGTCAGGGAATACCGCCCTTCATTCTCTTCCACCCTCCTGGATTCATTTTTCAATCTGAGGTACACCCTCCTCATTATCTCCCATCAGATCCCCTTTACCTTTACCACTTGAGTGTTTCTCTTTTCCCCAGTTTATATCCCTCACCGGTTGAAACTGATGTCGGAAACCAAACTTTGATTCATGACTAATTCATAATCACCTGCCATTTCTGCTGCTAATCTCACAGTTTTAACCCTCTGCTCTTCCACATGAGTTCTCACTACATCAGGAATTGAATTTTTAAACTCCTCTGAGCTTTATCTGAGAGCTTCATACGTTTGGTCTATTTTCAAAGTCCTGAGCCATCTATCAAAATTACTCTGTTTAATCCTTTCAAACTTCATGTATGTTTGACCAGGTTCTTTCCTTAAATTTCTAAACCTTTCTCTGTATGCTTCAGGCACTAGTCCATATGCACCTAAGATGGATTTTTTCACCTCTTCATAAGTCCCAGATACCTCGTCTGATAGTGATGCAAACACTTCACTAGCTCTACCTACCAACTTTGTTTGAATCAGTAATACCCACATGTCCTGTGGCCATTTAGCTACCTTTTCAAATGAAATGAAAAAGGCACCTCCTTTTCATAAAACCTTGGCAATGCATGGACATATTTAAATAGATCCCCACCAAGCCTTCAACTATGACGCTCATGCTCATTATCCTCATCACTCTCTTCAGACCGTACATTTTTATTTACATCCGCCAATTTTAACTGACTGTCATGTTTCATGGCCATTTTCTGAAGTTTAAACTCTCTCTCTTTTTCCCTTTCTTCTCTCTCCTTTTCTTTTTCCTCTCTATCTCTTTCTCCCTCTTTTTCTTTTTTCCCCTCTATCTCTTTCTCTCTATTTATTTTTTTCCCTGCTCTGTACTTCCCTTTCCCATTCTTTTTGTTCTGCTGGGGCTATTCTTTATTTTTTCCTTTCTTCTCCCTCCTTTTCTTTTTCCCTGATCTGTATCTCCCTTTCTCTCTCTTTTTCCTCAATTCGTAGTCAAGCTGCTTTAATTCTTTTTCATGTTCAAGTTGCTTGATTTGAGTCAGACTGTATCTCAGGCAATTTTAAATGCTCATCTACCGCCGTAAGTACCTCTTCTTTTCATATTCTGTCAGATATGATAACTGCAATGTTTTTGCCAAATCTAAAAGCCTGTTTTTAGTTTCTGTTCATAAGGTTTTGCGTGTGACCTTCTCCACCCCCAAAAATGTCTGAGCCTCTGAAAGAGCCATTGTCCACAACACACTCCCTACTTAAACTGGAATACCACACCTGAAAAGCAAAAACAAATATTCTCACCCCTCACTGTCTTTAAGTTCATTAATCCAACCCAATCACGAAAGATAGACTTTTACCCCTATTTGTTTTGGGCCAGGGTTTAGAAAACTCCAAAGTTTATCCTGGAATTTACCTGACCTCCAACTTTCAATAGATTTTGGTGATGAGGAGCACAAGGGCCCACTTTCCAGGTGTTATGCAACAGAGACATAGGTACCAACGACATAGGTAGGAAGAGAGATGGGGATTTGAGACAGAAATTCAGGGAGCTAGGGTGGAAGCTGAGAGCTAGAACAAATAGAGTTGTTATCTCTGGGTTGTTACCCGTGCCACGTGCTAGCGAAGTGAGAAATAAGGAGAGAGAGGAGTTGAACACGTGGCTACAGGGATGGTGCAGGAGGGAGGGTTTTGGTTTCCTGGATAATTGGGCCTCATTCTGGGGTAGGTGGGACCTGTACAAACAGGATGATCTTCACCTGAACTAGAGGGGTACCAATATCCTGGGGGAGAGATTTGCTAGTGCTCTTCGGGGGGGGGGGTTTAAACTAATTCAGCAGGGGGATGGGAACCTAAATTGTAGTCCCAGTGTACAGGATGTTGAGAGTAGTGAGGTCAGGGATAGGGTTAAAAGTTCGAAAGAGGGCACCGGCAAGAAAGACGCTGGTTTGAAGTGTGTCTACTTCAACGCCAGGAGCATCCGGAATAAGGTGGGTGAGTTGTCAGCATGGGTTGGTACCTGGGATCTCGATGTTGTGGCGATTTTGGAGACATGGGTAGAGCAGGGACAGGAATGGTTGTTGCAGGTTCCAGGATTTAGATGTTTCTGTAAGAACAGAGACGATGGTAAAAGAGGGGGGAGTGTGGCATTGTTAATCAAGGAAAGTATTACGGCGGTAGAAAGGACGTTTGAGGACTCGTCTACTGAGGTAGTATGGGCCGAGGTTAGGAACAGGAGAGGAGAGGTCACCCTGTTGGGAGTTGTCTATAGACCTCCGAATAGTTCCAGAGATGTAGAGGAAAGGATTGCAAAGATGATTCTCGACAGGAGCGAGAGTAACAGGGTAGTTGTTATGGGGGACTTTAACTTTCCAAATATTGACTGGAAATACTATAGTTCGAGTACTATAGATGGGTCAGTTTTTGTACAGTGTGTGCAGGAGGGTTTTCTGACACAGTATGTAGACAGGCCAACAAGGGGCGAGGCCACATTGGATTTGGTACTGGGTAATGAACCCGGCCAGGTGTTAGATTTAGATGTAGGTGAGCACTTTGGTGATAGTGATCACAACTCGGTTATGTTTACTTTAGCAATGGGCAGGGATAGGTATATACCGCAAGGCAAGAATTATAGCTGGGGGAAAGGCAATTATGATGCTATTCGGCAAGATTTAGGATGTATAGGATGGGGAAGGAAACTGCAGGGGATGAGTACAATCGAAATGTGGAGCTTTTTCAAGGAACAGCTACTGCGTGTCCTTGATAAGTATGTACCTGTCAGGCAGGGAGGAAGTTGTCGAGCAAGGGAACCGTGGTTTACTAAGGAAGTTGAAGCACTTGTCAAGAGGAAGAAGAAGGCTTATGTTAGGATGAGACATGAAGGCTCAGTTAGGGCACTTGAGAGTTACAAGTTAGCCAGGAAGGACCTAAAGGGAGAGTTAAGAAGAGCGAGGAGAGGACACGAAAAGTCGTTGGCGGATAGGATCAGGAAAAACCCTAAGACTTTCTATAGGTATATCAGGAACAAAAGAATGACTAGTGTAAGATTAGGGCCAATCAAAGATAGTAGTGGAAAGTTGTGTGTGGAATCAGAGGATATAGGGGAAGCGTTAAATGGATATTTTTCGTTAGTGTTTACACTGGAGAAAGACAATGTTGTCGAGGAGAACACTCCGGTTCAGTCGACCAGGCTAGATGGAATTGAGGTTCAAAAGGAGGAGGTGTTAGCAATTTTGGAAAATGTCAAAATAGATAAGTCCCCTGGGCCAGATGGGATTTATCCTAGGATTCTCTGGCAAGCCAGGGAGGAGATTGCAGAGCATTTGTCCTTGATCTTTATGTCGTCTTTGTCGACAGGAATAGTGCCGGAAGACTGGAGGATAGCAAATGTTGTCCCCTTGTTCAAGAAGGGGAGTAGAGACAACCCTGGTAATTATAGACCTGTGAGCCTTACTTCGGTTGTGGATAAAATGTTGGAAAAGGTTATAAGAGAATGGGTTTATTATCATCTTGAAAAGAATAAGTTGATTAGCGATAGTCAACACGGTTTTGTGAAGGGTAGGTCATGCCTCACAAACCTTATTGAGTTTTTTGAGAAGGTGACCAAACAGGTGGATCAGGGTAAAGCTGTTGATGTGGTGTATATGGATTTCAGTAAGGCGTTTGATAAGGTTCCCCACGGTAGGCTATTGCAGAAAATACGAAAGTATGGGATTGAAGGTGATTTAGCGGTTTGGATAAGTAATTGGCTCGCTGAAAGAAGACAGAGGGTGGTGGTTGATGGCAAATGTTCATCCTGGAGTTCAGTTACTAGTGGTGTACCGCAAGGATCTGTTTTGGGGCCACTGCTGTTTGTCATTTTTATAAATGACCTGGAAGAGGGTGTAGAAGGATGGGTTAGTAAATTTGCAGATGACACGAAGGTCGGTGGAGTTGTGGATAGTGCTGAAGGATGTTATAGGATACAGAGGGACATAGATAAGCTGCAGAGCTGGGCTGAGAGGTGGAAGATGGAGTTTAATGCGGAAAAGTGTGAGGTGGTTCACTTTGGAAGGAGTAACAGGAATGCAGAGTACTGGGCTAATGGCAAGATTCTTGGTAGTATAGATGAACAGAGAGATCTTGGCATCCAGGTACATAAATCCCTGAAAGTTGCCACCCAGGTTAATAGGGCTGTTAAGAAGGCATATGGTGTGCTAGCCTTTATAAGCAGGGGGATTGAGTTTCGGAACCACAAGGTCATGCTGCAGCTGTACATAACTCTGGTGCGGCCGCACCTGGAGTACTGCGTGCAGTTCTGGTCACCACATTATAGGAAGGATGTGGAAGCTTTGGAAAGGGTTCAGAGGAGATTTACTAGGATGTTGCCTGGTATGGAGGGAAGGTCTTACGAGGAAAGGTTGAGGGAATTGAGGTTGTTTTCGTTAGAGAGGAGAAGGCTGAGAGGTGACTTAATAGAGACATATAAGATAGTCAGAGGGTTAGATAGGGTGGACAGTGAGAGTCTTTTTCCACAGATGGTGATGACCAACACGAGGGGACATAGCTTTAAATTGAGGGGTGATAGATATAGGACAGATATCAGAGGCAGTTTCTTTAATCAGAGAGTAGTAGGGGTGTGGAACGCCCTGCCTGCAACAGTAGTAGACTCGCCAACTTTAAGGGCATTTAAATGGTCACTGGATAGACATATGGATGAAAATGGAATAGTGTAGGTCAGATAGGCTTCAGATGGTTTCACAGGTCGGCGCAACATCGAGGGCCGAAGGGCTGAAGGGCGCTGTAGTGTTCTATGTTCTATGTTCTATTAAGTATTTTTAAACCAAAACAATGTTTATTCTATGAATTCAGTTTACATTTTATAAACACATAGTAAACATTTTAACAATTACCAACACAACTACCGCGCACAGATACAGTACTCTATATGTAACCCTTCATAACTTTCCTGACAACATCCATGAGCCAAACACCCGTTTTACACAAGACAGTTATCACTTTTAAATTATCAAGTGATCTGGACACCTTTTAACATACAGAGAGAGAGACAAAATGAACCTTCCTTGCCTGAATTCAGCTTTCAACTGCCTAAACTGAAAGTAAAACACAAAGCCGCAAACAACTTCCAGCTTGTGTCCAGAGCACAACCCAGCTCCACCCACACAATGACATCACTGCAGCTATTTGATAAACACCCATTTCTTAAAGGTACACTCCGATGATAGTGCTGAGTGTAGAATACACTCACAAAAACATAGGTGTAGAAGTCAATATTTTTCCCGCTTCTGGACTGTGGCAGAAAGATTCAACAACGCTCGTTATGGAAAAATAACACAACTTTATTTCGAACAGATTGCATGCAGTAATGGCTGAAACTTGAGGTCAGAGAGCAGTTAGTATTACTGCTGATTCCTTCCTAAGTTCACGCTTTCACAGAGAATCAGCTCAGTATTTATACATTATCAGAATCAGGATTACGTGACTGCAGCTTAGTCAGGAATTCGATCAGAAGTATAAACATAAGCAATATCATAAAACAGGCACCACCTTGCTGACCTTCCAGGACTCTTTGTCTCATCACTCATACCATTATCTTGTCCTTTGATGGAACATTAAAAGGTCAGAGGAGGCTTGTTCCTTCCTGACCTTATCTCACCTTATTTAGACTGCCTTGGGTTATGACGAGTTAATCTGATCAGAAGTTGCGGAGGTCAGGCATTTCGGAATGGCTTGACCTTCTCCAATCTTATTCAGGCTTTAGGTCATGCAAAGTCAGCTTTTCTTACATTGTACCCAGTAGTTGACCAGTTTTCCCATCATGACATTACTTATTTCGTATAACATCACATTCCCTCCTTTTGTCATATCATGACAACTGGTCAAATGGGCATATCCATGACTCGATTGAAAATACATTTACGCAAGCAACCAAACAATCCTATCCCTAGCAGTATTAGTAGTAGTAGAATAAAGGCCTTAAAAATCCAATCAAATAATCCGTGACCCAACCATCCTAGCCAACCCGGCGGGTTATAGTCATGGAATTCACTGCCAATCTCTTGAGGTTGATCAGCCTGTCTCGTAATATGATCGGCCAGGTTAGTGATATTTTCAGAGCCATCTGGAATATAAGTACAGCACTCCTGACCTACGATAGTGGATGTTCTTCCCTGTGAGGCTAACAGATAATCCAAAGCCAGTCAATTTTGTAATGCCACGGTCCAGACAGCCACAAGCTCAGCTGAGACCTCGGCCAGTGCCTGTCCAGTGTCCCTGGCTTCTGCTGCCATTACGTTCGCCAGTTGTTCCAATGCTGAGGCCATGTGGACCAGTTCGTTGGCTGCCTTGCCCGTTTCATATAATGGAAAGGCCATCATGAAGAACTGTACCGTTTTAGTAATAGACCTTTTGGCTCGTGAGGGTGGGTAGGTGACGCATTTGAGGTACGACATATCCCAAAAAACAGGATCCTGTCCAATTAATAGGGAGCCACGGATATGCTTTAGTGCCGCATATAAAATAGGTTCCATTATAGGCCGTAAAGTCATCAGCTAGCGCCATCCAGGGGATGGGGGATGTTTGGCCCCATAAGCTGTTAGAGGTTATATTCCACATCCTGCACCAATCACAGTTAAACATGTCCTAGTTGGAAATGCCTGGTACCGGTCCTTGCCAGTCAACTGTAAGGTTGCACCTACTTTGCCCCATTAACTTTCCTTTCCCTGATTTGTTAAAACACTTGGAACCTTGAACATTATTCGAGTGGACAGTGAGGGAGGGTGGAGTCAGGGCATGATTGTAAGCAGGTTGATATGAAGCCAAAAATGTAGTCTTGTCATAGCCAGCAGATCTCCATATTTCCATATCCTCCCTATCTCCCCTAATCCCTTTTTGATTTTGTCGTAAAATCCATTCAACTGTCTCTACAGTATGAAAGGGGCGGGATTGGAGAGGTATTCCTTCCCTCGAATGGACGGGAATGTGGGTACAAACCCAACACTTACTTATATTCAATTTTTCAGCATAAAGATATGACATATATAAATAGGTATTAGAATGCGGTTCCCGGGTAGTTCGTTTTTCTCCTACCGAGTGGCCATTAAGGCTAAATAGTCCAGAGAGTCCAAAAATTATAATGAAGATCTTCATCCTGTGTTCTCGTCTGCATTGGAGACATCTTCTTGCAATCGGATAGATGCAGCAGGGTAGCATGGTGGTTAGCATGAATGCTTCACAGCTCCAGGGTCCCAGGTTCGATTCCCGGCTGGGTCACTGTCTGTGTGGAGTCTGTACGTCCTCCCCGTGTGTGCGTGGGTTTCCTCCGGGTGCTCCGGTTTCCTCCCACAGTCCAAAGATGTGCGGGTTAGGTGGATTGGCCATGCTAAATTGCCCGTAGTGTCCTAAAAAGTAAGGTTAAGGAGGGGGTTGTTGGGTTACGGGTATAGGATGGATACGTGGGTTTGAGTAGGGTGATCATTTCTCGGCACAACATCGAGGGCCAAAGGGCCTGGTCTGTGCTGTACTGTTCTATGTTCTATGTTCTATGTATCCAACTGGAACGTACTTCAAGCTTGACCGAAGTTGGTGTCGTCAGTAGTACCAGGAAAGGTCCACTCCAGCATTGTCCTAGTTTCTTTCTGTCCCAATTTATCACCAATCCATAATCTCCGGGTTTGATTCCTGGATATCGAGGGACAGGGGTTTTTCGTTGGCATCACAGGGAATTCTCATTGGCCAACCATAGACTATCTCTGCAGCTGACAGGCCGGTCCGCCAATGTTCAGTCACCCGCATGTGAAACAGTATTAAAATACCTTTAGCCAATTTAACCCAAGTTTCTTCAGTCAATTTAGATAATTTTTCTTTTAAGGTCCAATTTCCACGACTCCTGTTGCCTGTGGGTGATACGTGGAGTGCAGTTGCTGTTTAATTACGAGTGCTTCACACAGTTCAGTATTGATTCGAGCCACAAAATGTTTTCCGTTGTCTGATCTCACCATTTTGGGTACCCCAAAGCGAGGAATAACTTCCATTAACAACAACTTCACCACCGTATGTACAGTACAATTTGTGGTGGGAAAGGCTTCAATCCATTTACTAAACACATCGATTAATACTAAACAATATTTGTAGTACTGTACTTTTGATAATTCAATAAAATCAAGTTGTATGCAGGCAAAAGGGCCATATGGCAAGGGAGTGGTTCCTGGAGGGCATTTAATACCTTTACCCTTATTATGCTTCATGCAAATGAGGCATCGATCCAGCCGCGTTTGCGCTGCTGTATTCAAATCTGGGTGCCACCAAGTTTTCAGGAGCAGCTGTACCATTCCCTCCTTACCAAGATGGGTACAAGAATGAAAATAATCAACAAGAACTGGCAATAAAGAATCCGGAATACAAACTTGACCAACTGGAGTAAGCCAGAGGTCCCGTGTCAAGGAGTGCGAACACCTCATTGACTTCCATAGTGCTCGCTCAGAATCAGAGGCATCCCTCTGTAAACTTTGAACTTCAGCTATCTCTGGCATGCCTTTCGTCCTTAATGCAGGTACCTGATTTAAAGCCTGATTAACCCCACTGGGAACAATCAAAGAGGTTGATGAAGCTGCAGCTTTAGCAGCTGAATCAGAACGGGCATTCCCTAATTGAACAGGAGTGTCTCCCTTCGTGTGCGCAACACATTTAATAATTGCCAAATAACGAGGAAGCTGAATAGCATCGAGGAGATTGTTAACCCAAATTGCATTTTGAATGGGACTTCCCGCAGAGGTGAGGAAGCCTCGCTGTTGCCAGAGGCGGCCAAAATCATGGGTCACGCCAAAGGCATACCTGGAATCAGTGTAAATGTTTACACTTTGGTCAGTGGCCAAAATACATGCTCGAGTAAGGGCAAATAGTTTGGCTTTTTGTGCAGAGACGGGGGTCTGGAAGGCTGCTGCGTCCCGAACATCAGTGTCCGTAACCACAGAATATCCCGACTGTGGGATGCCAGTGAGCGAAATGGAGGAACTGCCATCAACATAAAAAATGAGTTCCAGAGGATGATCCATTAAATCTGGGCGTGGCGCGGTAAGGAAGTTGTTCCCAAGCAAGCAGTCGTGCGGTGTGTCATTAAGGTTATCGGGGGGCTGATCGAGGAACACAGCAGGATTTATGGTTGAATAATAATAAAAAGAAAGGTAGGGGTTCTGCAGCAGTGAAACCTCATAGCGGCTGAAGCGAGCTTGAGTCAAATGTTGGGTTTGCTGAGACGTTAGGAGAGCCACAATAGAGTGCGACGTGTGCACCTGTACTGGCTGGTGAAGGGTCAGATTAGAGGCTGCCTGTGCTAACAAATGGACAGCCGTAAGAATCTGAGTGCAGGGAGGTAGACCGCAAGCTACAGGATCTAATTTAGTAGAATAGTAGGCTACCGGGCATCGCCGGTCACCGTGCTCTTGTTTCAGAACACCAGTGGCACATTCATCAAGAATATTAACGTATAACTGAAAGGGTCTGTCATACATAGGTCGACCTAGCGCTGGGGCGGTAGCCAGGGCGTTTTTCAGAGTAACGAAAGATTGCTTTGCTGAATCGGGTAGTTCAAACTTAAGAGGAGCATTTTGAGAGGAGTACATAGAACATAGAAGAGTACGGAGTTAGTTCTTTAGTATGGACAGTAACATTCAGAATCCATTGGCGCCGGAATGTGGCGACTAGGGGCTTTTCCCAGTAACTTCATTGAAACCTACTCGTGACAATAAGCGATTTTCATTTCATTTTCATTGTCTGCAAAAGTTAACCAGTCCTAAAAAGGCTCTCACCTGCTTGGGAGAGGTAGGGAACGGGGTCTGCAAAATAGGATTAATACGTTCCTGAGTAAGAGAGTGATCAGTTGCACTTATTAGGACCCCAAAAAATTCGACCTGCCGTTGGCCTTGATGAACTTTAGCGGGCAGGATTACATATCCCCATGAATGGAGACGGATTAACAGATAAACGGAGTCATGATGGTTAGCGACAAAGTCAGTAGTAAGTCATCAACATATTGGATAATGGTGGATCCGCCAGAGGGTGATAATGTCGCTAACTGGGAGTACAGTGTCTGTGAGAAAAGAGTCGGAGAATGAATGAAGCCCTGTGGGAGCCTAGTCCAAGTGTACTGGTTGCCCTAAAATGTGAAGGCAAACCAGTATTGCGATTCAGGGACGAGAGGTACCGCAATAAAGGCGTGTTGTAAATCCACAGTCGCATCAGGTGGAACATTACTAAGGACTGTAGCCGGGTTTGGGACAATAGGATGTAAGTGTTCCACGATCTGATTAATACGCCATAGGTCTTGGACAAAACACCATTCTGATGGTCTTCCTATCTTAGGAACTGGAAGAATCGGGGTGTTACAGGGTGATTGACATGGTATCAAAATTCCCTGCTGAAGGAACGATTGATTCATGACCCAGACTCCCTCTTCAGCCTCAGGGCGTAATCGGTACTCTGAAATGGAGGGAAAGGGCATATCAGGCTTGACTTTATAACGACAGGAGGTACAGTAGTGAGACCAACTTCATGTTTGGAAGCAGCCCATAAGTCCGCGGGGACTTCCGAAATTGGAGTTTGGGCTGATCAATGGTGGTGTAATGTGCCAGTGATAAAAAATGGCTGTGAAAAGTATTCTAAAGTGCCGTTGGAGAAGGTTTGCTTTGCTGTAAGGAAAGGATCAGCATGTCGGCGTAGCGCGGCTGCCAGAAATCCCAAGGATTTGGCACTGTAGCCTTCATTGACAGTAAGGGTCACGTGGGGTGATACGAGTCCGGACAGATGCCACAGGCCGTGGGGTACCTCAACAAGAAAGGCAGAACATTCCTTTCCCTCAGCCAAGCCGACAAAGGAAACGGATTGTAGAGACCTTCTTGGTAAATGCACTCCAATTTAGCTGAGCATCCCGTATGATCGTAGCATAGAGTCACATGTGGATGAGGAATACTTAAGGCAGGTGAAAAGTGGGAGGGATCAGTTTCAACCGACCACCACTGTGGGGCAGTGAAAAGTGGAAAGTTCTGAAGCTGGGCTTGTGGGATAGGTGAGATGGTTATGCCGTTATCGAGGCAAACTATCTCCACCTGCAAGGGACACAGCAAGTCACGCCTAGCGAGGTTAACGCTGAGGACCCGGGTAACCGTGAAAGGAATGCAACATTCTCGGCCCTCAAATTGAACTGAGAGTGGCTTCGTAAGCGGGTAAACAGCACCGTCCCCCATGAAACCAGCAAGTTCCACATGGTTATCAGAAAGGGTATGCTTTCTATGCTTCTGAACTAATGTCCAGTCCAATGTAGAATAAGTACCACCCGTGTCAGTCAAAAAGGAGATGGGCACGCCTTCTATGTAAATCGTAGCTGTGGGCTCGTCAGAGTGGTCCGCTGAAAGGACGGGAAAGTTCGATCGGGCTGGTCAATAGCGGTGAGAAGCAGTGAAGGGGTCTGCCGACTGGGTTGAAATCTACCTTGTCGTCAGGGTGATGGGCAATCCCTAGCGTAGTGGCCTGGCCGTTGGCAGTTGAAGCAAGTGATATTGTATTTTGCCGGAGGATGGCGCGGAGGAGCGCTGTCGACATCCTCTGTGTGTGGAGTAGGAGCCTGTGAGCGGGAACCCAATTCAGGAGGGTCAGCGCAGTCTGGACGATAGTAACACAAATCTGTCTGAGAGTTTTAACCTTTAGGATGTCTTCTTTGAGAGGGATGTTGGACAAATTCGGATTTAATTCCAGGCATATTGTCTTTATAACAGGTCTCCCGGTTGCGGCCGTAGCTCCAGTAATAAGAAACAGCTCGTTTCATTTGAGATTTCGAATTATCAGACCAGTCCATATTATTAGTTTTAATACTGGATGCTACGCAGTCAAGCAATACCTGCATTAGTAGAGCGTTAAATTGGGGAGACTGATTTCCTGCATTGAAACAAAGTTTACCGGAGTAAAGAGTGTATACACCACAGAAGCGGTCAAAAAAGTCTGGACCATCTTCATTAGACGTAGGGGTACACTCCAGAAGTTTGGCGATATCAATGGGTTTACGGAGAGCCCGTTTCAGAGCCGGGAACATTAAGTTACGCTGATCGTCCTCAGTTTGGTGTGCGGCGCTGAAGCCGTCCACGTGTGGCCATAAAGTCCTAATTCATTTTTCCACTTCTGCCCTATTTAGCTGTTTAGCTCACAGGGCTAATAGCTGGCTTTGAAAGCAGCCCAAGACAAGCCAGCAGCACGGTTCGATTCCCGTAACAGCCTCCCCGAACAGGCGCCGGAATGTGGCGACTAGGGGCTTTTCACAGTAACTTCATTTGAAGCCTACTCGTGACAATAAGCGATATTCATTTCATTTCATTTCATATTTCTGGGGGAAGTGATGAATAAATCAGTGAATATTGATCACGTGTGGTCGCACCGAACATGGCAGCCGTTCGTCTCAAAAATTCAATGAACCCTTCTGGGTCAGTTTTACAGGAGGCACACTGGGACATGATTAAACAAAGCTCCTGGGGTTTAAAAGCCTGCCAAACCTCTATGAATGGCTCGTCATTGTCACCCGCATGTGGGTTGATGATGCTCATAATGGGATAATTTGCGGGAGGAGGTGGTAGCGGAAAAGGCTCCTCCTCTATAGGTTGAAGTGATAAATCACAAAGAGCCTGATTGACAGAGGTGAAAGGCTGTTCCATATTTAGGAGTTGAGTTTGCGAACGAGTGCGTGATGCAACGGAAGATGTCGCAGCAGGAATTTCATTGGCGGAGGGTCCGTACGGAGGAGGCTGGGCTTGGGGCGATTGCACTGACGGAGCGGGGAGTGCGGGACATAGGGGAGGTCCCATGAAAAGGGAAACATCGGCATGCCAGAGCAACTGGGAGGGTCCTCCTTTCGTTTAACCTGATGGGTTAGCCCTACTTGCCTAGTGGTAGGAGGTCTCTTATTGCCGAATTGCTGTTTAGTGTCTTGATGGTTTCTATCCCAAAGCTCACATTCCATTTTTAAAGTTTCCCAATTTTTGACTTTACCATCCACACACTCATCAATCCCTTTTCTGCTGGCGTTATCCCTCCAACTCATCCAGAGTGATTGCTCGTAGCGTTTAGTGGACTGTTTTTTCCATTCTGAAATTAAAGCTTTTCATTTGAAGGCCGGGCTTTTTTCCCAAATAGCTTTTTCTGCAGCAATGCAATTGTCAAAGTTCCAAGTGCCACCTAGTGGCCAGATATCGTTACCTAATTTATTGCTTAGAGCAGCTGATAATCTATGGAAATTATGTTCTTGAGAAGGGGTTTCTGAACACATAAAGAACAGAGGAGAATTGCCCCCAGTCTTGTCTAAGGTTTGTCCCATAACGTCAGTGTATTATGCCTCTGGCAAAAAATGTTTCAAACAATTCCTTTTTGCAAAATCAAATCACAGGGTCCCTGACCCAAGGTAAACCTGTATAGCCCTGATCTGGATTTGAAAACAAGAGCAGGAGGTCCCTGACCTAAGGTTAACTGCAATCGGGTCCCTGACCTTAAACACTCTACTCACAGTCAAATTTAGATTTGAGAACCGTCGCTTGTTAGTTTCCTCCATCAGGGACGAGGGGTCGCACCACAGATCTGAGAGAGAGAGACCAAAGTTTCGGTTCTCGACCCGCAGCGCCAAATGTAGAAGTCAATATTTTTCCCGCTTCTGGACTGTGGCAGAAAGATGCAACAACGCTCATTATGGAAAAATAACATGACTTTATTTACGAACAGACTGCATGCAGTAATGGCTGAAACTTGAGGTCAGAGAGAAGTTAGTATTACTGCTGATTCCTTCCTAAGTTTGTGCTTTCACAGAGAATCAGCTCAGTATTTATACATTTTCAGAATCAGGATTATGTGACTACAGCTTAGTCAGGAATTCGATCAGAAGTATAAACATAAGCAATATCATAAAACAGGCGTCACCTTGCTGACCTTCCAGGACTCTATGTCTCATTAGGGGGTCAACAGGGGCTGTTTAGCTCACAGGGCTAATCGCTGGCTTTGAAAGCAGACCAAGGCAAGCCAGCAGCACGGTTCGATTCCCGTAACAACCGCCCCGAACAGGTGCCAGAATGTGGCGACTAGGGGCTTTTCACAGTAACTTCATTTGAAGCCTACTTGTGACAATAAGTGATTTTCATTTCATTCATTTCATTACTCATAGCATTATCTTGTCCTTTAGAACATAGAACGATACAGCGCAGTACAGGCCCTTTGGCCCACGATGTTGCACCGACATGGGAAGTCAAAAACTAAAGGCCATCTAACCTACACTATGCCATTATCATCCATATGCTTATCCAATAAACTTTTAAATGCCCTCAATGTTGGCGAGTGCACTACTGTTGCAGGTAGGCCATTCCACGGCCTCACCACTCTTTGCGTAAAAAACCTACCTCTGACGTCTGTCCTCTATCTATTACCCCTCAATTTAAGGCTATGTCCCCTCGTGCTAGCCACCTCCATCTGCGGGAGAAGGCTCTCACTGTCCACTCTATCTAACCCTCTGATCATTTTGTATGCCTCTATTAAGTCACCTCTTAACCTTCTTCTCTCTAACGAAAACAACCTCAAGTCCATCAGCCTTTCCTCATAAGATTTTCCCTCCATACCAGGCAACATCCTGGTAAATCTCCTCTGCACCCGTTCCAAAGCTTCCACATCCTTCCTATAATGAGGCGACCAGAACTGTACGCAATACTCCAAATGCGGCCGTACAGAGTTTTGTACAGCTGCAACACGACAGTAGAACAGTAGAACAGTACAGCACAGAACAGGCACTTCGGCCCTCGATGTTGTGCCGAGCAACTGCTCACAGTGCTGAGTGTACACTGCAATCAAAACAACAGCTCACAGTGCTGAGTGTACACTGCAATCACAACAAAAACCCACAGTGTTGAGTGTACACTGCAATCAAAACAACAGCTCACAGTGCTGAGTGTACACTGCAATCACAACAGCTCACAGTACTGAGTGTACACTGTAATCACACCAGCTCACAATGCTGAGTATACACTATGATCACAACAATTGCTCACAGTGCAGAGTGTACACAGTAATCACAACAACAGCACCCTGTGCTGAGAACACACTGCAATCACAACAACAGCTCACAGTGCTGAGTGTACACTGTAATCACAACAACAGTTCCCAGTGCTGAGCACACACTGCAACCACCACTACAGCTCACAGTGCTGAGTGTAGATTGCAATTACAACAGCACTCAGTGCTGAGTGTACACTGCATTCACAACAGCTCACAGTGCTGAGTGTACACTGTAATCACAACAACAGCTCACAGTGCTGAGAGTACACTACAATCACAATAACAGCACACCGTGCTGAGTGTACATGACAATAAGAAAAACAGCACACAGCACTGAAAGTACACTACAATCATAATAGGACATCCGAATGACTGTGGACTACAAACAGCAACTCACGGTGCAGATTAAACACTACAATCACAACAGCGGGCAGTGCTGAGTGTACACTGTGAGTACAATAGCTCAAAGTGCTGAATGTACAGTGTGATCACACCAGCTGACAGAGCTGAGTGCACACTGTAATCACAACAGCACACAGTGCTAAGTGTACACTGTGATCACAACAAAAGCTCACAGTGTTGAGTGTACACATTAATCACAACAACAGGTCACATTGCTGAGTGTACACTGCAATCACAACAGCTCACAGTGCTGAGTGCACACTGTAATCACAACAGCTCACAGCGCTGAATGTACACTGTAATCACAACGACAGCTCACAGTGCTGAGTATACACTGCAATCACAACAGCTGACTGTGCTGAGTGTACACTGCAATCACAACAACAGCTCACAGTGCTGAATGTACACTGCAATCACAACGACAGCTCACAGTGCTGAATGTACAGTGTGATCACACCAGCTGACAGAGCTGAGTGCACACTGTAATCACAACAGCACACAGTGCTGAGTGTACACTGTGATCACAACAAAAGCTCACAGTGTTGAGTGTACACTGCAATCACAACAACAGCTCCCAGTGCTGAGTACACACTGCAATCACAACAGCTCACAGTGCTGAGTGTATACTGTAATCACAACAACAGCTCACAGTGCTGCGTGTACTCTGCAATCACAACAACAGCTCACAGTGCTGAGTGTACACTGCAATCACAACAACAGCTCACAGTGCTGAGAACACACTGCAATCACAACGACAGCTCACAGTGCTGAGTGTACACTGTAATCACAACAACATCTTACAGTGCTGAGTGTACACTGCAAACACAACAACAGCTCACAGTGCTGAGTGTACACTGCAATCACAACAGCTCACAGTGCTGAGTGTGCACTGTAATCACAACAACAGCTCACAGTGCTGAGTACACACTGTAATAACAACAACAGCTCACAGTGCTGAGTGTACACTACAATCACAACAGCTCACAGTACTGAGTGTACACTGTAATCACACCAGCTCACAATGCTGAGTATACACTGTGATCATAACAATTGCTCACAGTGCAGAGTGTACACAGTAATCACAACAACAGCACCCAGTGCAGAGAACACAATGCAATCACAACAACAGCTCACAGTGCTGAGTGTACACTGCAATCAAAACAACAGCTCACAGTGCTGAGTGTACACTGTAATCACAACAACAGCTCCCAGTGCTGAGCACACACTGCAACCACCACTACAGCTCACAGTGCTGAGTGTAGATTGCAATTACAACAGCACACAGTGCTGAGTGTACACTGCATTCACAACAGCTCACAGTGCTGAGTGTACACTGTAATGATAACAACAGCTCACAGTGCTGAGAGTACACTACAATCACAATAACAGCACACCGTGCTAAGTGTACATGACAATAAGAACAACAGCACACAGCACTGAGAGTACACTACAATCACAATAGGACATCCGAATGACTGTGGACGACAAACAGCAACTCATGGTGCAGATTTAACACTACAATCACAACAGCGGGCAGTGCTGAGTGTACACTGTGACTACAACAATCGCTCACAGTGCTGATGGTACACTGTAATCACAACAGCTCCCAAGGCTGAGTGCACACTGCAACTACCACTACAGCTCACAGTGCTGAGTGGACACTGCAATCACAACGACAGCTCACAGTGCTGCATCTTCACTGTGATCAGAACAGCTCACAGTGCTGAGTGTACACTGTAATCACACCAGCTGACAGTGCTGAGTGTACACTGTAATCACAACTGCTCACAGTGCTGAGTGTACACTGTAATCACACCAGCTGACAGTGCTGAGTGTACACTTTAATCACAACAACAGGTCACACTGCTGAGTGTACACTGTAATCACTACAGCTCACAGTGCTGAGTGCACACTGTAATCACAACAGCTCACAGTGCTGAGTGTACACTGTAATCACAACGACAGCTGACAGTGCTGAGTGTACACTGTAATCACAACAACAGCTCACAGTGCTGAGTGTATACTGCAATCACAACAGCTCACAATGCTGAGTGTGCACTGTAATCACAGCAACAACTCACAGTGCTGAGTGTACACTGTAATCAAAACAGCCCACAGTGCTGAGTGTGCACTGTAATCACAGCAACAGCTCACAGTGCTGAGTGCACACTGTAATCACAACAACAGGTGATATTGCTGAGTGCACACTGTAATAACAACAACAGCTCACAGTGCTGAGTGTACACTGTAATCACAACCACAGGTGACATTGCTGAGTATACACTGCAATCACAACAGCTCACAGTGCTGAGTATACACTGTAATCACAACTGCTCACAGTGCTGAGTGTACACTGTAATCACAACAAAAGCCCACAATGTTGAGTGTACACTGCAATCACAACAACAGCTCACAGTGCTGAGTGTACACTGCAATCACAACAGCTCACAGTGCTGAGTGTACACTGCAATCAAAACAACAGCTCACAGTGCTGAGTGTACACTGCAATCAAAACAACACCTCACAGTGCTGAGTGTACACTGCAATCACAACAGCTCACAGTACTGAGTGTACACTGTAATCACACCAGCTCACAATGCTGAGTGTACACTGCAATCACAACAGCTCACAGTACTGAGTGTACACTGTAATCACACCAGCTCACAATGCTGAGTATACACTGTGATCACAAAAATTGTTCCCAGTGCAGAGTGTACACAGTAATCACAACAACAGCACCCAGTGCTGAGAACACACTGCAATCACAACAACAGCTCACAGTGCTGAGTGTACACTGTAATCACAACAACAGCTCCCAGTGCTGAGCACACACTGCAACCACCACTACAGCTCACAGTGCTGAGTGTAGATTGCAATTACAACAGCACACAGTGCTGAGTGTACACTGCATTCACAACAGCTCACAGTGCTGAGTGTACACTGTAATCACAACAACAGCTCACAGTGCTGAGAGTACACTACAATCACAATAACAGCACACCGTGCTGAGTGTACATGACACTAAGAACAACAGCACACAGCACTGAGTGTACACTACAATCACAATTGGACATCCGAATGACTGTGGACAACAAACAGCAACTCACGGTGCAGATTTAACACTACAATCACAACAGCGGGCAGTGCTGAGCGTACACTGTGATTACAACAATAGATCAAAGTGCTGAATGTACAGTGTGATCACACCTGCTGACAGAGCTGAGTGCACACTGTAATCACAACAGCACACAGTGCTAAGTGTACACTGTGATCACAACAACAGCTCCCAGTTCTGAGTACACACTGCAATCACAACAGCTCACAGTGCTGAGTGCACACTGTAATCACAACAACAGCTCACAGTGCTGCGTGTACACTGCAATCACAATGACAGCTCACGGTGCTGCGTCTACACTGCAATCACAACAACAGCTCACAGTGCTGAGTGTACACTGCAATCACAACAACAGCTCACAGTGCTGAGAACACACTGCAATCACAACGACAGCTCACAGTGCTGAGTGTACACTGCAATCACAACAACATCTTACAGTGCTGAGTGTACACTGCAATCACAACAGCTCACAGTGCTGCGTGTACGCTGCGATCAGAACAGCTCACAGTGCTGCGTGTACACTGTAATCACAACAACAGCTCACAGTGCTGAGTGTACACTGCAATCACAACAACAGCTCACAGTGCTGAGTGTACACTGCAATCACAACAACATCTTACAGTGCTGAGTGTACACTGCAATCACAACGACAGCTCACAGTGCTGCGTGTACGCTGCGATCAGAACAGCTCACAGTGCTGCGTGTACACTGTAATCACAACAACAGCTCACAGTGCTGAGTGTACACTGTAATGACAACAACAGCTCACAGTGCTGCGTGTACACTTTAATCACAACAACAGCTCACAGTGCTGCGTGTACACTGCAATCACAACAGTTCACAGTGCTGAGTGTACACTGTAATCACAACAACAGCTCACAGTGCTGAGTGTACACTGCAATCACAACAGCTCACAATGCTGAGCGTGCACTGTAATCACAACAACAGCTCACAGTGCTGAGTGTGCACTGTAATCACAACAACACCTCACAGTGCTGAGTGCACACTTTAATAACAACAACAGCTCACAGTGCTGAGTGTACACTGTAATCACAACAACAGGTGACATTGCTGAGTATACACTGCGTTCACATCAGCTCACAGTGCTGAGTATACACTGTAATCACAACTGCTCACAGTGCTGAGTGTACACTGTAATCACAACAAAAGCTCACAGTGTTGAGTGTACACTGCAATCACAACAACAGCTCACAGTACTGAGTGTACACTGTAATCACACCAGCTCACAATGCTGAGTATACACTGTGATCACAATTGCTCACAGTGCAGAGTGTACACAGTAATCACAACAACAGCACCCAGTGCTGAGAACACACTGCAATCACAACAACAGCTCACAGTGCTGAGTGTACACTGCAATCAAAACAACAGCTCACAGTGCTGAGTGTACACTGTAATCACACCAGCTCACAATGCTGAGTATACACTGTGATCACAATTGCTCACAGTGCAGAGTGTACACAGTAATCACAACAACAGCACCCAGTGCTGAGAACACACTGCAATCACAACAACAGCTCACAGTGCTGAGTGTACACTGTAATCACAACAACAGCTCCCAGTGCTGAGTACACACTGCAACCACCACTACAGCTCACAGTGCTGAGTGTAGATTGCAATTACAACAGCACACAGTGCTGAGTGTACACTGCATTCACAACAGCTGGCAGTGTTGAGTGTACACTGTAATCACAACAACAGCTCACAGTGCTGAGTGAACACTACAATCACAATAACAGCACACCGTGCTGAGTGTACATGACAATAAGAACAACAGCACACAGCACAGAGTGTACACTACAATCACAATAGGACATCCGAATGACTGTGGACTACAAACAGCAACTCACGGTGTAGATTTAACACTACAATCACAACAGCGGGCAGTGCTGACTGTACACTGTGATTACAACAATAGCTCACAGTGCTGATGGTACACTGTAATCACAACATCTCCCAAGTCTGAGTGCACACTGTAGTCACAAAAGCTCACAGTACTGAGTGTACACTGTAATCACAACATCAGCTCACAGTGCTGCGTGTACACTGCAATCACAACGACAGCTCACAGTGTGAGTGTACGCTGTAATCACAACAACAGCTCACAGTGCTGAGTGTACACTGCAATCACAACGACAGCTCACAGTGCTGCGTGTACACTGCGATCAGAACAGCTCACACTGCTGAGTGTACACTGTAATCACAACAACAGCTCACAGTGCTGAGTGTGCACTGTAATCACAACAACAGGTCACAGTGCTGAGTGTACACTGTAATCACAACAACAGGTCACATTGCTGAGTGTACACTGCAATCACAACAGTTCACAGTGCTGCGTGCACACTGTAATAACAACAACAGCTCACAGCGCTGAGTGTATTCTGCAATCACAACGACAGCTCCCAGTGCTGAGTACACACTGCAACCACAACAGCTCACCGTGCTGAGTGTACACTGTAATCACAACAACAGCTCACAGTGCTGAGTGTACACTGCAACCACAACAGCTCACCGTGCTGAGTGTACACTGTAATCACAACAACAGCTCACAGTGCTGAGTGTACACTGCAATCACAACAGCTCACCGTGCTGAGTGTACACTGTAATCACAACAACAGCTCACAGTGCTGAGTGTACACTGCAATCACAACACTCGCTCACAGTGTTGAGTGTACACTGCAATCACAACAAAAGCTCACAGTGCTGAACGTACACTGCAATCACAACAGCTCACAGTACTGAGTGTACACTGTAATCACACCAGCTCACAATGCTGAGTATACACTGTGATCACAATTGCTCACAATGCTGAGGGTACACTGTAATCACAACATCTCCCAAGTCTGAGTGCACACTGTAGTCACAAAAGCTCACAGTACTGAGTGTACACTGTAATCACAACATCAGCTCACAGTGCTGCGTGTACACTGCAATCACAAGGACAGCTCACAGTGTGAGTGTACGCTGTAATCACAACAGCTCACAGTGCTGAGTGTACACTGCAATCACAACGACAGCTCACAGTGCTGCGTGTACACTGCGATCAGAACAGCTCACACTGCTGAGTGTACACTGTAATCACAACAACAGCTCACAGTGCTGAGTGTGCACTGTAATCACAACAACAGGTCACAGTGCTGAGTGTACACTGTAATCACAACAACAGGTCACATTGCTGAGTGTACACTGCAATCACAACAGCTCACAGTGCTGCGTGCACACTGTAATAACAACAACAGCTCACAGCGCTGAGTGTATTCTGCAATCACAACGACAGCTCCCAGTGCTGAGTACACACTGCAACCACAACAGCTCACCGTGCTGAGGGTACACTGTAATCACAACAACAGCTCACAGTGTTGAGTGTACACCGCATTCACAACAGCTCACATCGCTGAGTGTTCACTGCAATCACAACACTCGCTCACAGTGCTGAGTGTACACTGCAATCACAACAAAAGCTCACAGTGCTGAACGTACACTGCAATCACAACAACATCTTACAGTGCTGAGTGTACACTGCAATCACAACGACAGCTCACAGTGCTGCGTGTACGCTGCGATCAGAACAGCTCACAGTGCTGCGTGTACACTGTAATCACAACAACAGCTCACAGTGCTGAGTGTACACTGTAATGACAACAACAGCTCACAGTGCTGCGTGTACACTTTAATCACAACAACAGCTCACAGTGCTGCGTGTACACTGCAATCACAACAGTTCACAGTGCTGAGTGTACACTGTAATCACAACAACAGCTCACAGTGCTGAGTGTACACTGCAATCACAACAGCTCACAATGCTGAGCGTGCACTGTAATCACAACAACAGCTCACAGTGCTGAGTGTGCACTGTAATCACAACAACACCTCACAGTGCTGAGTGCACACTTTAATAACAACAACAGCTCACAGTGCTGAGTGTACACTGTAATCACAACAACAGGTGACATTGCTGAGTATACACTGCGTTCACATCAGCTCACAGTGCTGAGTATACACTGTAATCACAACTGCTCACAGTGCTGAGTGTACACTGTAATCACAACAAAAGCTCACAGTGTTGAGTGTACACTGCAATCACAACAACAGCTCACAGTACTGAGTGTACACTGTAATCACACCAGCTCACAATGCTGAGTATACACTGTGATCACAATTGCTCACAGTGCAGAGTGTACACAGTAATCACAACAACAGCACCCAGTGCTGAGAACACACTGCAATCACAACAACAGCTCACAGTGCTGAGTGTACACTGCAATCAAAACAACAGCTCACAGTGCTGAGTGTACACTGTAATCACACCAGCTCACAATGCTGAGTATACACTGTGATCACAATTGCTCACAGTGCAGAGTGTACACAGTAATCACAACAACAGCACCCAGTGCTGAGAACACACTGCAATCACAACAACAGCTCACAGTGCTGAGTGTACACTGTAATCACAACAACAGCTCCCAGTGCTGAGTACACACTGCAACCACCACTACAGCTCACAGTGCTGAGTGTAGATTGCAATTACAACAGCACACAGTGCTGAGTGTACACTGCATTCACAACAGCTGGCAGTGTTGAGTGTACACTGTAATCACAACAACAGCTCACAGTGCTGAGTGAACACTACAATCACAATAACAGCACACCGTGCTGAGTGTACATGACAATAAGAACAACAGCACACAGCACAGAGTGTACACTACAATCACAATAGGACATCCGAATGACTGTGGACTACAAACAGCAACTCACGGTGTAGATTTAACACTACAATCACAACAGCGGGCAGTGCTGACTGTACACTGTGATTACAACAATAGCTCACAGTGCTGATGGTACACTGTAATCACAACATCTCCCAAGTCTGAGTGCACACTGTAGTCACAAAAGCTCACAGTACTGAGTGTACACTGTAATCACAACATCAGCTCACAGTGCTGCGTGTACACTGCAATCACAAGGACAGCTCACAGTGTGAGTGTACGCTGTAATCACAACAACAGCTCACAGTGCTGAGTGTACACTGCAATCACAACGACAGCTCACAGTGCTGCGTGTACACTGCGATCAGAACAGCTCACACTGCTGAGTGTACACTGTAATCACAACAACAGCTCACAGTGCTGAGTGTGCACTGTAATCACAACAACAGGTCACAGTGCTGAGTGTACACTGTAATCACAACAACAGGTCACATTGCTGAGTGTACACTGCAATCACAACAGTTCACAGTGCTGCGTGCACACTGTAATAACAACAACAGCTCACAGCGCTGAGTGTATTCTGCAATCACAACGACAGCTCCCAGTGCTGAGTACACACTGCAACCACAACAGCTCACCGTGCTGAGTGTACACTGTAATCACAACAACAGCTCACAGTGCTGAGTGTACACTGCAACCACAACAGCTCACCGTGCTGAGTGTACACTGTAATCACAACAACAGCTCACAGTGCTGAGTGTACACTGCAATCACAACACTCGCTCACAGTGTTGAGTGTACACTGCAATCACAACAAAAGCTCACAGTGCTGAACGTACACTGCAATCACAACAGCTCACAGTACTGAGTGTACACTGTAATCACACCAGCTCACAATGCTGAGTATACACTGTGATCACAATTGCTCACAATGCTGAGGGTACACTGTAATCACAACATCTCCCAAGTCTGAGTGCACACTGTAGTCACAAAAGCTCACAGTACTGAGTGTACACTGCAATCACATGGACAGCTCACAGTGTGAGTGTACGCTGTAATCACAACAACAGCTCACAGTGCTGAGTGTACACTGCAATCACAACGACATCTCACAGTGCTGCGTGTACACTGCGATCAGAACAGCTCACACTGCTGAGTGTACACTGTAATCACAACAACAGCTTACAGTGCTGAGTGTGCACTGTAATCACAACAACAGGTCACAGTGCTGAGTGTACACTGTAATCACAACAACAGCTCACAGTGCTGCGTGTACACTGCAATCACAAGGACAGCTCACAGTGTGAGTGTACGCTGTAATCACAACAACAGCTCACAGTGCTGAGTGTACACTGTAATCACAACAACAGCTCACAGTGCTGAGTGTGCACTGTAATCACAACAACAGGTCACAGTGCTGAGTGTACACTGTAATCACAACAACAGGTCACATTGCTGAGTGTACACTGCAATCACAACAGCTCACAGTGCTGCGTGCACACTGTAATAACAACAACAGCTCACAGCGCTGAGTGTATTCTGCAATCACAACGACAGCTCCCAGTGCTGAGTACACACTGCAACCACAACAGCTCACCGTGCTGAGTGTACACTGTAATCACAACAACAGCTCACAGTGCTGAGTGTACACCGCATTCACAACAGCTCACATCGCTGAGTGTACACCGCATTCACAACAGCTCACATTGCTGAGTGTTCACTGCAATCACAACACTCGCTCACAGTGCTGAGTGTACACCGCATTCACAACAGCTCACATTGCTGAGTGTTCACTGCAATCACAACACTCGCTCACAGTGTTGAGTGTACACCGCATTCACAACAGCTCACATTGCTGAGTGTTCACTGCAATCACAACACTCGCTCACAGTGCTGAGTGTACACTGCAATCACAACAAAAGCTCACAGTGCTGAACGTACACTGCAATCACAACAGCTCACAGTACTGAGTGTACACTGTAATCACACCAGCTCACAATGCTGAGTATACACTGTGATCACAACAATTGCTCACAATGCTGAGGGTACACTGTAATCACAACATCTCCCAAGTCTGAGTGCACACTGTAGTCACAAAAGCTCACAGTACTGAGTGTACACTGTAATCACAACATCAGCTCACAGTGCTGCGTGTACACTGCAATCACATGGACAGCTCACAGTGTGAGTGTACGCTGTAATCACAACAACAGCTCACAGTACTGAGTGTACACTGTAATCACAACAACAGCTCACAGTGCTGAGTGTACACTGTAATCACAACATCAGCTCACAGTGCTGCGTGTACACTGCAATCACAAGGACAGCTCACAGTGTGAGTGTACGCTGTAATCACAACAACAGCTCACAGTACTGAGTGTACACTGTAATCACAACATCAGCTCACAGTGCTGCGTGTACACTGCAATCACAAGGACAGCTCACAGTGTGAGTGTACGCTGTAATCACAACAGCTCACAGTGCTGAGTGTACACTGCAATCACAACGACAGCTCACAGTGCTGCGTGTACACTGCGATCAGAACAGCTCACACTGCTGAGTGTACACTGTAATCACAACAACAGCTCACAGTGCTGAGTGTGCACTGTAATCACAACAACAGGTCACAGTGCTGAGTGTACACTGTAATCACAACAACAGGTCACATTGCTGAGTGTACACTGCAATCACAACAGCTCACAGTGCTGCGTGCACACTGTAATAACAACAACAGCTCACAGCGCTGAGTGTATTCTGCAATCACAACGACAGCTCCCAGTGCTGAGTACACACTGCAACCACAACAGCTCACCGTGCTGAGGGTACACTGTAATCACAACAACAGCTCACAGTGTTGAGTGTACACCGCATTCACAACAGCTCACATCGCTGAGTGTTCACTGCAATCACAACACTCGCTCACAGTGCTGAGTGTACACTGCAATCACAACAAAAGCTCACAGTGCTGAACGTACACTGCAATCACAACAGCTCACAGTACTGAGTGTACACTGTAATAACACCAGCTCACAATGCTGAGTATACACTGTGATCAGAACAATTGCTCACAATGCTGAGGGTACACTGTAATCACAACAACAGCATCCAGTGCTGAGAACACACTGCAATCACAACAACAGCTCACAGTGCTGAGTGTACACTGTAATCACAGCAACAGCTCCCAGTGCTGAGTACACACTGCAAACACCACTACAGCTCACAGTGCTGAGTGTAGATTGCAATTACAACAACAGCCCACAGTGCTGAGTGTGCACTGCAATGACAACAGCTCACAGTGCTGATTGTACACTGTAATCACAACAACAGCTGACAGTGCTGAGTGTACACTGTAAACGCATCGCAAGTTTGAAGCAGATGTTGGACAGATGGAAAATCCAGCAGAGGGCAGCAGAGCAGAGCTACTGATCAGCTGTTCTGGGGAAATTTGCATACGTGCAGTGCGGTCAGCCTAAGTTGAAGGTGAATCTGCGAAGGGGACCCGAGGAGTTTGAGTGAAGGCAATCATCCAGCAGAGGGCAGCAGAGCAGAGCTACTGATCAGCTGTTCTGGGGAAATTTGCATACGTGCAGTGCGGTCAGCCTAAGTTGAAGGTGAATCTGCGAAGGGGACCCGAGGAGTTTGAGTGAAGGCAATCATCCAGCAGAGGGCAGCAGAGCAGAGCTACTGATCAGCTGTTCTGGGGAAATTTGCATACGTGCAGTGCGGTCAGCCTAAGTTGAAGGTGAATCTGCGAAGGGGACCCGAGGAGTTTGAGTGAAGGCAATCATCCAGCAGAGGGCAGCAGAGCAGAGCTACTGATCAGCTGTTCTGGGGAAATTTGCATACGTGCAGTGCGGTCAGCCTAAGTTGAAGGTGAATCTGCGAAGGGGACCCGAGGAGTTTGAGTGAAGGCAATCATCCAGCAGAGGGCAGCAGAGCAGAGCTACTGATCAGCTGTTCTGGGGAAATTTGCATACGTGCAGTGCGGTCAGCCTAAGTTGAAGGTGAATCTGCGAAGGGGACCCGAGGAGTTTGAGTGAAGGCAATCATCCAGCAGAGGGCAGCAGAGCAGAGCTACTGATCAGCTGTTCTGGGGAAATTTGCATACGTGCAGTGCGGTCAGCCTAAGTTGAAGGTGAATCTGCGAAGGGGACCCGAGGAGTTTGAGTGAAGGCAATCATCCAGCAGAGGGCAGCAGAGCAGAGCTACTGATCAGCTGTTCTGGGGAAATTTGCATACGTGCAGTGCGGTCAGCCTAAGTTGAAGGTGAATCTGCGAAGGGGACCCGAGGAGTTTGAGTGAAGGCAATCATCCAGCAGAGGGCAGCAGAGCAGAGCTACTGATCAGCTGTTCTGGGGAAATTTGCATACGTGCAGTGCGGTCAGCCTAAGTTGAAGGTGAATCTGCGAAGGGGACCCGAGGAGTTTGAGTGAAGGCAATCATCCAGCAGAGGGCAGCAGAGCAGAGCTACTGATCAGCTGTTCTGGGGAAATTTGCATACGTGCAGTGCGGTCAGCCTAAGTTGAAGGTGAATCTGCGAAGGGGACCCGAGGAGTTTGAGTGAAGGCAATCATCCAGCAGAGGGCAGCAGAGCAGAGCTACTGATCAGCTGTTCTGGGGAAATTTGCATACGTGCAGTGCGGTCAGCCTAAGTTGAAGGTGAATCTGCGAAGGGGACCCGAGGAGTTTGAGTGAAGGCAATCATCCAGCAGAGGGCAGCAGAGCAGAGCTACTGATCAGCTGTTCTGGGGAAATTTGCATACGTGCAGTGCGGTCAGCCTAAGTTGAAGGTGAATCTGCGAAGGGGACCCGAGGAGTTTGAGTGAAGGCAATCATCCAGCAGAGGGCAGCAGAGCAGAGCTACTGATCAGCTGTTCTGGGGAAATTTGCATACGTGCAGTGCGGTCAGCCTAAGTTGAAGGTGAATCTGCGAAGGGGACCCGAGGAGTTTGAGTGAAGGCAATCATCCAGCAGAGGGCAGCAGAGCAGAGCTACTGATCAGCTGTTCTGGGGAAATTTGCATACGTGCAGTGCGGTCAGCCTAAGTTGAAGGTGAATCTGCGAAGGGGACCCGAGGAGTTTGAGTGAAGGCAATCATCCAGCAGAGGGCAGCAGAGCAGAGCTACTGATCAGCTGTTCTGGGGAAATTTGCATACGTGCAGTGCGGTCAGCCTAAGTTGAAGGTGAATCTGCGAAGGGGACCCGAGGAGTTTGAGTGAAGGCAATCATCCAGCAGAGGGCAGCAGAGCAGAGCTACTGATCAGCTGTTCTGGGGAAATTTGCATACGTGCAGTGCGGTCAGCCTAAGTTGAAGGTGAATCTGCGAAGGGGACCCGAGGAGTTTGAGTGAAGGCAATCATCCAGCAGAGGGCAGCAGAGCAGAGCTACTGATCAGCTGTTCTGGGGAAATTTGCATACGTGCAGTGCGGTCAGCCTAAGTTGAAGGTGAATCTGCGAAGGGGACCCGAGGAGTTTGAGTGAAGGCAATCATCCAGCAGAGGGCAGCAGAGCAGAGCTACTGATCAGCTGTTCTGGGGAAATTTGCATACGTGCAGTGCGGTCAGCCTAAGTTGAAGGTGAATCTGCGAAGGGGACCCGAGGAGTTTGAGTGAAGGCAATCATCCAGCAGAGGGCAGCAGAGCAGAGCTACTGATCAGCTGTTCTGGGGAAATTTGCATACGTGCAGTGCGGTCAGCCTAAGTTGAAGGTGAATCTGCGAAGGGGACCCGAGGAGTTTGAGTGAAGGCAATCATCCAGCAGAGGGCAGCAGAGCAGAGCTACTGATCAGCTGTTCTGGGGAAATTTGCATACGTGCAGTGCGGTCAGCCTAAGTTGAAGGTGAATCTGCGAAGGGGACCCGAGGAGTTTGAGTGAAGGCAATCATCCAGCAGAGGGCAGCAGAGCAGAGCTACTGATCAGCTGTTCTGGGGAAATTTGCATACGTGCAGTGCGGTCAGCCTAAGTTGAAGGTGAATCTGCGAAGGGGACCCGAGGAGTTTGAGTGAAGGCAATCATCCAGCAGAGGGCAGCAGAGCAGAGCTACTGATCAGCTGTTCTGGGGAAATTTGCATACGTGCAGTGCGGTCAGCCTAAGTTGAAGGTGGTTTGTGGAGAGGCTGTTGGCAAGTGACAGTTAAACCCGAAACACTTCGTGAGTGTTTCCCACCCTACCTCCTCCTCTAACCAACCCCCCCACCCCACGGTGGTTGGGAAGCGGGAGCAGGGGCCTGTCGTGAAGGTGAGTGAGTGTCTTTAAATTTGCTTACCTTTGAGCAGGAGCAGGGTTTGAGGTAATATCAGGTAAGCTCTTCCTTTCTTTTTCTTTTTCTTGTTATTTTTTAAATCTAGAGGTGATGTCAGGGAAGGCAGTACAATGCTCCTCCTGCAGAATGTTTGAGGTGAGGGACGCCGTCAGTGTCCCTGCTGATTTCATCTGTGGGAAGTGCACCCAACTCCAGCTCCTCAAAAACCGTGTTAGGGACCTGGAGCTTGAGCTGGATGAACTTCGGATCATTCGGGAGGCAGAGGGGGTCATAGATAGGAGCTTCAGGGAAATAGTTACACCAAAGACTGGAGATAGATGGGTAACTGTAAGAGGGACTGGGAAAAAGCAGTCAGTACAGGGACCCCCTGCGGTCGTTCCCCTGAGTAACAAGTATACCGTTTTGGATACTTGTGGGGGGGACGACTTACCAGGGGTAAGCCATGGGGTATGGGCCTCTGGCACGGAGTCTGTCCCTGTTGCTCAGAAGGGAAGGGGGGAAAGGAGTAGAACATTAGTAATTGGGGACTCAATAGTCAGGGGCACAGATAGGAGATTTTGTGGGAGCGAGAGAGACTCACGTTTGGTATGTTGCCTCCCAGGTGCAAGGGTACGTGATGTCTCGGATCGTGTTTTCCGGGTCCTTAAGGGGGAGGGGGAGCAGCCCCAAGTCGTAGTCCACATTGGAACTAACGACATAGGTAGGAAAGGGGACAAGGATGTCAGGCAGGCCTTTAGGGAGCTAGGATGGAAGCTCAGAGCGAGAACAAACAGAGTTGTTATCTCTGGGTTGTTGCCCGTGCCACGTGATAGTGAGATGAGGAATAGGGAGAGAGAGCAATTAAACACGTGGCTACAGGGATGGTGCAGGCGGGAGGGATTCAGATTTCTGGATAACTGGGGCTCTTTCTGGGGAAGGTGGGACCTCTATAGACAGGATGGTCTACATCTGAACCTGAGGGGCACCAATATCCTGGGGGGGAGATTTGTTAGTGCTCTTTGGGGGGGTTTAAACTAATTCAGCAGGGGCATGGGAACCTGGATTGTAGTTTTAGGGTACGGGAGATTGAGAGTATAGAGGTCAGGAGCACAGATTTGACTTCGCAGGAGGGTGCCAGTGTTCAGGTAGGTGGTTTGAAGTGTGTCTACTTCAATGCCAGGAGTATACGAAATAAGGTAGGGGAACTGGCAGCATGGGTTGGTACCTGGGACTTCGATGTGTGGCCATTTCAGAGACATGGATAGAGCAGGGACAGGAATGGTTGTTGCAGGTTCCGGGGTTTAGGTGTTTTAGTAAGTTCAGAGAAGGGGGCAAAAGAGGGGGAGGTGTGGCGCTGCTAGTCAAGGACAGTATTACGGTGGCGGAAAGGATGCTAGATGGGGACTCTTCTTCTGAGGTAGTATGGGCTGAGGTTAGAAACAGGAAAGGAGAGGTCACCCTGTTGGGAGTTTTCTATAGGCCACCTAATAGTTCTAGGGATGTAGAGGAAAGGATGGCGAAGATGATTCTGGAAAAGAGCGAAAGTAACAGGGTAGTTGTTATGGGAGACTTTAACTTTCCAAATATTGACTGGAAAAGATATAGTTCGAGTACATTAGATGGGTCATTCTTTGTACAATGTGTGCAGGAGGGTTTCCTGACACAATATGTTGACAGGCCAACAAGAGGCGAGGCCACATTGGATTTGGTTTTGGGTAATGAACCAGGCCAGGTGTTAGATCTGGAGGTAGGTGAGCACTTTGGAAACAGTGACCACAATTCGGTGACCTTTACGTTAGTGATGGAAAGGGATAAGTATACCCCGCAGGGCAAGAGTTATAGCTGGGGGAAGGGCAATTATGATGCCATTAGACATGACTTAGGATGTGTTGGTTGGAGAAGTAGGCTGCAAGGGTTGGGCACACTGGATATGTGGAGCTTGTTCAAGGAACAGCTATTGCATGTTCTTGATAAGTACGTACCAGTCAGGCAGGGAGGAAGGGGTCGAGCGAGGGAACCGTGGTTTACCAAAGAAGTGGAATCTCTTGTTAAGAGGAAGAAGGAGGCCTATGTGAAGATGAGGCGTGAAGTTTCAGTTGGGGCGCTTGATATTTACAAGGAAGCGAGGAAGGATCTAAAGAGAGAGCTGAGATGAGCAAGGAGGGGACATGAGAAGTCTTTGGCAGGTAGGATCAAGGAAAACCCAAAAGCTTTCTATAGGTATGTCAGGAATAAAAGAATGACTAGGGTAAGAGTAGGGCCAGTCAAGGACAGTGGTGGGAAGTTGTGTGTGGAGGCTGAGGAGATAAGCGAGATACTAAATGAATACTTTTCGTCAGTATTCACTCAAGAAAAAGATAATATTGTGGAGGAGAATGCTGAGACCCAGGCTATTAGAATAGATGGCATTGAGGTGCGTAGGGAAGAAGTGTTGGCAATTCTGGACAAGGTGAAAATAGATAAGTCCCCGGGGCCGGCTGGGATTTATCCTAGGATTCCCTGGGAAGCCAGGGAAGAGATTGCTGAGCCTTTGGCTTTGATTTTTAGATCATCATTGGCTACAGGAATAGTGCCAGAGGACTGGAGGATAGCAAATGTGGTCCCTTTGTTCAAGAAGGGGAGTAGAGATAACCCCGGTAACTATAGGCCGGTGAGCCTAACGTCTGTGGTGGGTAAAGTCTTGGAGAGGATTATAAAAGATACGATTTATAATCATCTAGATAGGAATAATATGATTAGGGACAGTCAGCATGGTTTTGTGAAGGGTAGGTCATGCCTCACAAACCTTATCGAGTTCTTTGAGAAGGTGACTGAACAGGTAGACGAGGGTAGAGCAGTTGATGTGGTGTATATGGATTTCAGTAAAGCGTTTGATAAGGTTCCCCACGGTCGTCTATTGCAGAAAATACGGAGGCTGGGGATTGAGGGTGATTTAGAGATGTGGATCAGAAATTGGCTAGTTGAAAGAAGACAGAGAGTGGTAGTTGATGGGAAATGTTCAGAATGGAGTTCAGTTACGAGTGGCGTACCACAAGGATCTGTTCTGGGGCCGTTGCTGTTTGTCATTTTTATAAATGACCTAGAGGAGGGCGCAGAAGGATGGGTGAGTAAATTTGCAGACGACACGAAAGTCGGTGGAGTTGTAGACAGTGCGGAAGGATGTTGCAGGTTACAGAGGGACATAGATAAGCTGCAGAGCTGGGCTGAGAGGTGGCAAATGGAATTTAATGTGGAGAAGTGTGAGGTGATTCACTTTGGAAAGAATAACAGAAATGCGGAATATTTGGCTAATGGTAAAATTCTTGGTAGTGTGGATGAGCAGAGGGATCTCGGTGTCCATGTACATAGATCCCTGAAAGTTGCCACCCAGGTTGATAGGGTTGTGAAGAAGGCCTATGGTGTGTTGGCCTTTATTGGTAGAGGGATTGAGTTCCAGAGCCATGAGGTCATGTTGCAGTTGTACAAAACTCTAGTACGGCCGCATTTGGAGTATTGCGTACAGTTCTGGTCGCCTCATTATAGGAAGGACGTGGAAGCTTTGGAACGGGTGCAGAGGAGATTTACCAGGATGTTGCCTGGTATGGAGGGAAAATCTTATGAGGAAAGGCTGATGGACTTGAGGTTGTTTTCGTTAGAGAGAAGAAGGTTAAGAGGTGACTTAATAGAGGCATACAAAATGATCAGAGGGTTAGATAGGGTGGACAGCGAGAGCCTTCTCCCGCGGATGGAGGTGGCTAGCACGAGGGGACATAGCCTTAAATTGAGGGGTAATAGATATAGGACAGAGGTCAGAGGTGGGTTTTTTACGCAAAGAGTGGTGAGGCCGTGGAATGCCCTACCTGCAACAGTAGTGAACATGCCAACATTGAGGGCATTTAAAAATTTATTGGATAAGCATATGGATGATAAGGGCATAGTGTAGGTTAGATGGCCTTTAGATTTTTTCCATGTCGGTGCAACATCGAGGGCCGAAGGGCCTGTACTGCGCTGTATCGTTCTATGTTCTATGTTCTATGTTAAAATAGCAAAAATTAAATGGGTCGACAGTAGCTATCAATTGTCAGACTGTTTTAAAAAAAGAGGGGATAGTTCACAGAAACATTTGCATATTGTAAATGAAGGGCGCCTGTTTCTGTGACTTTTTTTTTCTTCCAAAAAAAATGATAAAAGAGAAGGGGGGGGGGAAATTGCGTGTATGTTTTTCAGTTACTTGGAATTATGTTCCCACCTAATTTTTTTTTTCTCCAAGAGATTGTTAAGAAATGGTTTAAGAGTTTCTAATTAGTTGTCTCATTTCTGTTAAGTATCCAATAATTGACACTGATATGTAAAGCGGCTTCAGGTGGTCTTTGTGGCAGGTGATGTGAAGATAGAGTTTTCTGCAGAGTCTGTTATAGTTAAATACATGTGTTTGTGTTTTTGTTTGTGTAAAGGTGAAGAACCTTTAACTCTTTATACAACAGCAGGTAAACATCTAACAACACCAACACAGTACTGAATGTACACTACAGTCACAACAGCACAGCTCTGAGTGTTCACTACAGTCACAACAGCACAGAGTGCTGAGTGTACACTACAGTCACAACAGCACAGTGCTGAGTGTACACTACAATAACAACAGCACAATGCTGAGTATACACTACAATCACAACATTACAGTGCTCAGTATACACTACAGTCACAACAGCACAGTGCTGAGTGTACACTACAATCACAACAGCACAATGCTGAGTGTACATTACAATCGCAACAGCACAGTGCTGAGTATACACTACAATCGCAACAGCACAGTGATGAGTATACACTACAATCACAACAGCACACAGTGCTAAGTATACACTACAATCACAACAGCACAGTGCTGAGTATACACTGCAATCACAACAGCACAGTGCTGAGTATACACTACAATCACAACAGCACAGTTCCGAGTGTACACTACAATCACAACAGCACAGTGCTGAGTGTACACAACAATCACAACAGCACACAGTGCTGAGTTTACACTACAATCGCAGCAGCACAGTGCAGAGTGTACACTACAATCACAACAGCATAGTGCTGAGTGTACACTACAATCACAACAGCACAATGTTGAGTGTACCAACAATCACAACAGCACAATGCTGAGTATACACTACAATCACAACAGCACAGTGCTGAATATACACTACAATCACAACAGCACAGTGCTGAATATACACTACAATCACAACAGCACAGTGCTGAGTGTACACAACAATCACAACAGCACAGTGCTGAGCATACACTACAATCACAACAGCACAGCTCTCAGTGCGCACTACAATCACAACAGCACAGTGCTGAGCATACACTACAATCACAACAGCACAGTTCTGAGTGCGCACTACAGTCACAACAGCACAGTGCTGAGTATACACTACAATCACAACAGCACAGTGCTGAGCATACACTACAATCACAACAGCACAGCTCTCAGTGCGCACTACAATCACAACAGCACAGTGCTGAGTATACACTACAATCACAACAGCACAGTTCTGAGTGCGCACTACAGTCACAACAGCACAGTGCTGAGCATACACTACAATCACAACAGCACAGTGCTGAGTGTACACTAGTCACAACAGCACAGTGCTGAGTGTACACTACAATCACAACAACACAGCTCTGAGTGCGCACTACAATCACAACAGCACAGTGCTGAGCATACACTACAATCACAACAGCACAGTGCTGAGTGTACACTAGTCACAACAGCACAGTGCTGAGTGTACACTACAATCACAACAGCACAGCTCTGAGTGCGCACTACAATCACAACAGCACAGTGCTAAGTGTACACTACAGTTACAACAGCACAGTGGTAAGTGTACACTACAATCACAGCAGCACAGTGCTGAGTGTACACTACAATCACAACAGCACAGTGCTGAGTGTACACTACAATCACAACAGCACAGTGCTGAGTGTACACTAGTCACAACAGCACAGTGCTGAGTGTACACTACAATCACAACAACACAGCTCTCAGTGCGCACTACAATCACAACAGCACAGTGCTGAGTCTACACTACAATCACAACAGCACAGCTCTCAGTGCGCACTACAATAACAACAGCACAGTGCTGAGTATACACTACAATCACAGCAGCACAGTGCTGAGTGTACATTACAATCACAGCAGCACAGTGCTGAGTGTACACTAGTCACAACAGCACAGTGCTGAGTGTACATTTCAATCTCACCAACAGCACACAGTGATTAGTATGCACTACAATCACAACAACAGTGTTGAGTGCACATTACAATCTCAACAACAGCACACAGTGCTGAGTGTACACAACAGTCACAAAAACAGTACTGCGTGTCCTGTAGCTCTCCCTCCCTTGCACGCACATTCTCTCTTTGTTTCATAGAACATAGAACATAGAACATTACAGCGCAGTATGGGCCCTTCGGCATTCGATGTTGCGCCGAACTGTGAAACCATCTGAAGCCTATCTGACCTACACTATTCCATTTTCATCCATATGTCTATCCAGTGACCACTTAAATGCCCTTAAATTTGGCGAGTCTACTACTGTTGCAGGCAGGGCGTTCCACACCCCTACTACTCTCTGACTAAAGAAACTGCCTCTGACATCTGTCCTATATCTACCACCCCTCAATTTAAAGCTATGTCCCCTCGTGTTGGTCATCACCATCCGTGGAAAGAGACTCTCACTGTCCACCCTATCTAACCCTCTGACTATGTTATATGTCTCTATTAAGTCACCTCTCAGCCTTCTCCTCTCGAACGAAAACAACCTCAAGTCCCTGAGCCTTTCCTCGTAAGACCTTCCCTCCATACCAGGCAACATCCTGGTAAATCTCCTCTGAACCCTTTCCAAAGCTTCCACATCCTTCCTATAATGTGGTGACCAGAACTGCACGCAGTACTCCAGGTGCGGCCGCACCAGAGTTATGTACAGCTGCAGCATGACCTTGTGGCTCCAAAACTCAATCCCCCTACTGATAAAGGCTAGCACACCATATGCCTTCTTAACAGCCCTATTAACCTGGGTGGCAACTTTCAGGGATTTATGTACCTGGATGCCGAGATCTCTCTGTTCATCTACAATACCAAGAATCTTGCCATTAGCCCAGTACTCTGCATTCCTGTTACTCCTTCCAAAGTGAACCACCTCACACTTTTCCGCATTAAACTCCATCTGCCACCTCTCAGCCCACCTTGCTCTTTTCAAGATGATTATAAACCCTATCTCTTATAACCTTTTCCAACATTTTACCCACAACCGAAGTAAGGCTCACAGGTCTATTTACAGCACAGAAGGAGGCCATTCAACCCATCGTCTCTGCACCGGCTCCCAAAACAGCTACCTCGCTGGTTCATTCCCCAGTCCTGTTGCCGTAGCCCTCTAAATTCATCACTTTCAAATATATACCCATCTCTCTTTTGAAGCCTCCTATGGAATCCACCTCCACCACTCTCCCAGGCAGCGCATTCCAAACCCTAATAACTGTCTGAGTAAAGACGTTTCTCCTCATCTCACTTCTAGATCTTCTGTTGACCATGTTGAAATTGTAACGCCTCCAGCTATTGGAAACAGAATATCCTTCTTTATCCTGTCAAAATTGTTAATAATTTAGAAAACTTCCAAAAGCTCACCTCAAAATCTTCTCTGCTCCAAGGAGAAGAAGCCGATTTTTTCCAATCTTTCCTTGTATCTAAAATTTCCCATTCCTTGTGTCATTCTCGAAAATCTCCTCTGCACTCTCTCCAGGGCTTCAATATCTTTCTAGGGATAAGCTGCCGAAAACGGAACACACTACTCCAAATGTGGGCTGACCAATGATTTGTCGAGGTGCAGCATCAATTCTTTACTTTAATGCTCTATGCCTCTATTTATAAACTCAAGGATCCTATAAGAACATAAGAACATAAGAACATAAGAACTAGGAGCAGGAGTAGGCCATCTGGCCCCTCCACTTTCCGGCCCGAACACCATAACCCTTAATCCCTTTATTCTTCAAAAAACTATCTATCTTTACCTTAAAAACATGTAATGAAGGAGCCTCAACTGCTTCACTGGGCAAGGAATTCCATAGATTCACAACCCTTTGGGTGAAGAAGTTCCTCCTAAACTCAGTTCTAAATCTACTTCCCCTTATTTTGAGGCTATGCCCCCTAGTTCTGCTGTCACCCGCCAGTGGAAACAACCTGCCCGCATCTATCCTATCTATTCCCTTCATAATTTTAAATGTTTCTATAAGATCCCCCCTCATCCTTCTAAATTCCAACGAGTACAGTCCCAGTCTACTCAACCTCTCCTCATAATCCAACCCCTTCAGCTCTGGGATTAACCTAGTGAATCTCCTCTGCACACCCTCCAGCGCCAGTATGTCCTTTCTCAAGTAAGGAGACCAAAATTGAACACAATACTCCAGGTGTGGCCGCACTAACACCTTATACAATTGCAACATAACCTCCCTAGTCTTAAACTCCATCCCTCTAGCAATGAAGGACAAAATTCCATTTGCCTTCTTAATCACCTGTTGCACTTGTAAACCAACCTTCTGTGACTCATGCACTAGCACACCCAAGTCTCTCTGAACAGCGGCATGCTTTAATATTTTATCGTTTAAATAATAATCCCGTTTGCTGTTATTCCTACCAAAATGGATAACCTCACATTTGTCAACATTGTATTCCATCTGCCAGACCCGAGCCCATTCACTTAACCTATCCAAATCCCTCTGCAGACTTCCAGTATCCTCTGCACTTTTCGCTTTACCACTCATCTTAGTGTCATCTGCAAACTTGGACACATTGCCCTTGGTCCCCAACTCCAAATCATCAATGTAAATTGTGAACAATTGTGGGCCCAACACGGATCCCTGAGGGACACCACTAGCTACTGATTGCCAACCAGAGAAACACCCATTTATCCCAACTCTTTGCTTTCTATTAATTAACCAATCCTCTATCCATGCTATTACTTTACCCGAAATGCCATGCATCTTTATCTTATGCAGCAACCTTTTGTGTGGCACCTTGTCAAAGGCTTTCTGGAAATCCAGATATACCACATCCATCGGCTCCCCGTTATCTACTGCACTGGTAATGTCCTCAAAAAATTCCACTAAATTAGTTAGGCATGACCTGCCTTTAACGAACCCATGCTGCGTCTGCCCAATGGGACAATTTCTATCCAGATGCCTCGCAATTTCTTCCTTGATGATAGATTCCAGCATCTTCCCTATTACCGAAGTTAAACTCACTGGCCTATAATTTCCTGCTTTCTGCCTACCTCCTTTTTTAAACAGTGGCGTCACGTTTGCTAATTTCCAATCCACCGGGACCACCCCAGAGTCTAGTGAATTTCGGTAAATTATCACTAGTGCATCTGCAATTTCCCTAGCCATCTCTTTTAGCACTCTGGGATGCATTCCATCAGGGCCAGGAGACTTGTCTACCTTTAGCCCCATTAGCTTGCCCATCACTCCCTCCTTAGTGATAACAATCCTCTCAAGGTCCCTCTTCACAACTTTATTCCACCCTGTCTCTCTCACTCTCCCTCCTCTTTGTGACTTTTCTCTGCTCCTTTTGCATTTCACCTCAACTCAATGCTAAATGTTATAAGGAAGATATGTGGGAGGCTTTCAAGTGTCAGTTGAAAGGAATTCAGGACTGGCATGTTCCTGTGAGGAAGAAGGATAAATACGGCAAATTTCAGGAACCTTGGATCACGAGAGATATTGTAGGCCTCATCGAAAATAAAAAGGAGGCATTTGTCAGAGTTAGAAGGCTGGGAACAGACGAACCCTGTGTGGAACATGAGGAAAGTAAGAAGGAACTTAAGCAAGGAGTCAGGAAGGCTAGAAGGGGTCACAAAAAGCCATTGGAAAATAGGGTTAAGGAAAATCCCAAGGCTTTTTACATGTACATAAAAAGCAAGAGGATAGCCAGGAAAAGGGTTGGCCCACTGAAGGATAGGCAAGGGAATCTATGTGTGGAGTCAGAGGAAATGGGCGAGGTGCTAACTGAATACTTTGCATCAGTATTCACCAAAGAGAAGGAATTGGTGGATGTTGAGTCTGGAGAAGGATGTGTAGATAGCCTGGGTCACATTGAGGTCCAAAAAGACAAGGTGTTGGGCGTCTTGAAAAATATAAAAGTAGATAAGTCCCCAGGGCCTGATGGGATCTACCCCAGAATACTGAAGGAAATTGCTGAGGCCGTGACAAAAACCTTTGGATCCTCACTGTCTTCAGGTCATGTCTCGGAGGACTGGAGAATAGCCAATGTTGTTCCTTTGTTAAGAACATAGAACATAGAACAGTACAGCACAGAACAGGCCCTTCGGCCCTCAATGTTGTGCCGAGCCATGATCACCCCACTCAAACCCACGTATCCACCCTATACCCATAACCGAACAACCCCCCCCCCCCCCCCTTAACCTTTTATTAGGACACTACGGGCAATTTAGCATGGCCAATCCACCTAACCCGCACATCTTTGGACTGTGGGAGGAAACCGGAGCACCCAGAGGAAACCCACGCACACAGGGGGAGGACGTGCAGACTCCACACAGACAGTGACCCAGCCGGGAATCGAACCTGGGACCCTGGAGCTGTGAAGCATTTATGCTAACCACCATGCTACCCTGCTAAGAAGGGTAACAACGATAATCCAGGCAACTACAGGCCTTACATCAGTGGTAGGGAAATTACTGAAGACAATTCTTCGAGACAGGATCGACTCCCATTTGGAAACAAATGGACGTATTAGTGAGAGGCAGCATTGTTTTGTGAAGGGGAGGTTGTGTCTCACTAACTTGATAGAGTTTTTCGAAGAGATCACAAAGGTGGTTGATGCAGGTCGGGCAGTGGATGTTGTCTATATGGACTTCAGTAAGGCCTTTGACAAGGTCCCTCATGGTAGACTGGTACAAAAGGTGAAGTCACACGGGATCGGGGTGAGCTGGCAAGGTGGATACAGAACTGGGTAGGTCATAGAAGGCACAGAGTAGCAATGGAAGGGTGCTTTTCTAATTGGAGGGCTGTGACAAATGGTGTTCCGCAGGGATCAGTGCTGGGAGCTTTGCTGTTCGTAGTATATATAAATGATTTGGAGGAAAATGTAACTGGTCTGATTAGTAAGTTTGCAGACGACACAAAGGTTGGTGGAATTGCGGATAGCGATGAGGACTGTCAGAGGATACAGCAGGATTTAGATCGTTTGGAGACTTGGGTGGAGAGATGGCAGATGGAGTTTAATTCAGACAAATGTGAGGTAATGAATTTTGGAAGGTCTAATGCAGGTAGGGAATATACAGTGAATGGTAGAACCCTCAAGAGTATTGAAAGTCACAGAGATCTAGGTGTACAGGTCCACAGGTCACTGAAAGGGGCAACACAGGTGGAGAAGGTAGTCAAGAAGGCATGCGGCATGCTTGCCTTCATTGGCCGGAGCATTGAGTATAAGAGTTGGCAAGTCATCTGCAGCTGCATAGAACCTTAGTTGGGCCACACTTGGAGGATAATGTTCCATTCTGGTCGCCAAACTACAAGAAGGATGTGGAGGTTTTAGAGAGGGTGAGGAAGAGATTTACGAGGATGTTGCCTGGTATGGAGGGCATTAGCTATGAGGAGCGGTTGAATGAACTCGGTTTGTTCTCACTGGAACGGATGTTGAGGGGCGACCTGATTGAGGTCTACAAAATTATGAGGGGCATAGACAGAGTGGATAGTCAGAGGCTTTTCCCCAGGGTAGAGGGGTCAATTACTAGGGGGCATAGGTTTAAGATGCGAGGGGCAAGGTTGAGAGGAGATGTACGAGGCAAGTTTTTTACACAGAGGGTAGTGGGTGCCTGGAACTCGCTGCTGGAGGAGGTGGTGGAAGCAGGGACGATAGTGACATTTCAGGGGCATCTGGACAAATACATGAATAGGATGGGAATAGAGAGATACGGACCCAGGAAGTGTAGAAGATTGTAGTTTAGTCGGGCAGCATGGTCGGCATGGGCTTGGAGGGCCAAAGGGCCTGTTCCTGTGCTGGATTTTTCTTTGTTCTTTGTTCTTTGGAACCTCATGGCATGGTACAACTTCAACAATCTCTTCCTCAATGGTGTCGAAGTGGAGATGGCTGACAGCAAATCACCAACAATCTGGCCTGGTCCACCCACGTAGACCACCAAGAAAGCACAATAGCACTTTTACTTACTCGGGAAATTAAGGAAATTCAACATATCCACATTGATTCCTACAAATTTTTACAGATGCACCAAAGAAAGCATCCTATCCGTCTGCATCGTAGCCTGGTATGGCAACTGCTCGGCCCAAGACCGCAAGAAACTACAGAGCGTTGTAAACGCAGCCCAGTCCATCACGCGAACCCGCCTCTCGTCCACTGACTCTGTCTACACCTCCCACTGCTTTGGGAAAGATGGCAGCATAGTCAAAGACCCCTCCCACCAGGTTATTCTTTCTTTCAATCTCTTCCATCAGGTGGAAGGTACAAAAGTCTGAAAACTCTCACTAACAGATTCAAAAACAGCTTATTTCCCGCTGTTACCAGACTACTGAATGACCCTCTTATGCACTGAACTGATCTCACTACACACCTTCTCTACTGAGTAGCACAACACTCCATATGCTTCAACCAATGCCTGTGTCTATGTATTTACAGTATGTATTTATCGTATGTTTTTCATGCATAGAACGATCTGTCTGGACTGTACACAGAACAATGCTTTTCACTGTATCTCGGTACATGTGACAATAAATCTAAATCTAATTGGTGTTAGAAGCTTCTTTCACTATCTTTTCCTGCTGTCTCCCTGACCAGGTTGAACTTTGACAACTCAGCCTATCGCTACATTCAGAAGGAAGATACTGATGATGAAGAGATGCTGCCCTTCACCAGTGACTTCTTCTTCGAGGTTTTCCCATTCAACATTGTTTTCAGACAGGCAAGTTCCAGTTTTCTCTGTACCCCACCTTCTCCCTCCAACTGTTCTCCATCAACCGTCCGCCGGCCCCCTCTCTGCAACATCCCTTTCTTTCCCCCTCTGCTCTCTCTATGTCCCTCTCCTATCTCTCTCTCCCTCTCTCCTCATCACACCTTACTCTCTCTCCCTCCCCCTCTACCCCTGTCCTTCACGTCTCTCCCTGTCTTTCCCCCTTCTCCTCCCTAACTCCACCTTCTCTGCCCCCCCCCCTTGTCTCTCTCTTGTTATGACACCCTAGGCGAGTGCATGGTCAATTCCAGTCCCAAAGGCCCCAGAGTCCCAACAGAAGTGAAGTAAGCAATAATTCCTATTAAGTTTATAGAATCTTTGGCCCATTGACTGCTTAGTAAGTTATAGTTACCAGGTTTTTAAGTTGAACACAAGAACTTTTTATAACAGGAACAGAGATATATTCAGTAACTATAATAGAATAATCGTCAGCTAATCTACTACCCCTCCTTTTATCATTGCATCATTCACTCAAACACACACAAGACAAACACACACAGAGGAAGGAGAAGGGGTAAAAATAATAGGAATTAAAAATGAAATGAAAGATGAGTGCCCTTGCTTCCGATGTTGAGGTTGTTGAAGCAGGCTGTTATCCCAAGATGCATACGGATCAAAGCCTCCAGCTGCATTACAAATGAGGATCTTCTGGCAGGTACAAACACTCAGAGGTCCCAGGCTTCCCTCTGGGTTTCCCTCTGGGGACTCACCTTAACTTTTATTAACCTTTTATTAACCTGGGCCTTCACTCAAAGGATTCTTCTCAGGCATTTTTAAATTCTTATTCATTTGCAATTCCCGAGAATAACCTTACTGAGTATAAGAACAGGATTCACAAAATTTTAAAAAGTGGTTTTAAATAACTGACTCTGCATACAGCTAGTGGCTGGGCTGAAATTCCCCACAGTACAAATTGGCTGTGTAGAAAGAAAGGTCTTTTCTTTGAATCTTCAGAATGAATCTATTTGATGAGAGAGAGAGAAAACAGAGCTGCGAACAGAGCTGGAGTATAGCAAATGTGGTCCCTTTGTTCAAGAAGGGGAGTAGAGATAACCCCGGTAACTATAGGCTGGTGAGCGTAACGTCTGTGGTGGGTAAAGTCTTGGAGAGGATTATAAAAGATACTTTAGAACATAGAACAGTACAGCACAGAACAGGCCCTTCGGCCCTCAATGTTGCGCCGAGCCATGATTACCCTACTCAAACCCACGCATCCACCCCACACCCGTAACCCAACAACCCCCCCCTCCCTCCCCCCCTTACTTTTATTAGGACACTACGGGCAATTTAGCATGGCCAATCCACCTAACCCGCACATCTTTGGACTGTGGGAGGAAACCGGAGCACCCGGAGGAAACCCACGCACACACGGGGAGGACGTGCAGACTCCACACAGACAGTAACCCAGCCGGGAATCGAACCTGGGACCCTGGAGCTGTGAAGCATTTATGCTAACCACCATGCTACCCTGCTGCCCGAATTATACGATTTATAATCATCTAGATAGGAATAATATGATTAGGGATAGTCAGCATTGTTTTGTGAAGGGTAGGTCATGCCTCACAAACCTTATCGAGTTCTTTGAGAAGGTGATTGAACAGGTCGACGAGGGTAGAGCAGTTGATGTGGTGTATATGGATTTCAGTAAAGCGTTTGATAAGGTTCCCCACGGTCGGCTATTGCAGAAAATACGGAGGCTGGGGATTGAGGGTGATTTAGAGATGTGGATCAGAAATTGGCTAGTTGAAAGAAGACAGAGAGTGGAGGTTGATGGGAAATGTTCAGAATGGAGTTCAGTTACGAGTGGCGTACCACAAGGATCTGTTCTGGGGCCGTTGCTGTTTGGCATTTTTATAAATGACCTAGAGGAGGGTAGGATGGGTGAGTAAATTTGCAGACAACACTAAAGTCGGTGGAGTTGTAGACAGTGCGGAAGGATGTTGCAGGTTACAGAGGGACATAGATAAGCTGCAGAGGTGGCAAATGGAGTTTAATGTGGAGAAGTGTGAGGTGATTCACTTTGGAAAGAATAACAGGAATGAGGAATATTTGGCTAATGGTAAAATTCTTGGTAGTGTGGATGAGCAGAGGGATCTCGGTGTCCATGTACATAGATCCCTGAAAGTTGCCACCCAGGTTGATAGGGTTGTGAAGAAGGCCTATGGTGTGATGGCCTTTATTGGTAGAGGGATTGAGTTCCGGAGCCATGAGGTCATGTTGCAGTTGTACAAAACTCGAGTACGGCCGCATTTGGAGTATTGGGTACAGTTCTGGTCGCCTCATTATAGGAAGGACGTGGAAGCTTTGGAACGGGTGCAGAGGAGATTTACCAGGATGTTACCTGGTATGGAGGGAAAATCTTATGAGGAAAGGCTGATGGACTTGAGGTTGTTTTGGTTAGAGAGAAGAAGGTTAAGAGGTGACCTAATAGAGGCATACAAAATGATCAGAGGGTTAGATAGGGTGGACAGCGAGAGCCTTCTCCCGCGGATGGAGGTGGCTAGCACGAGGGGACATAGCCTTAAATTGAGGGGTAATAGATATAGGACAGAGGTCAGAGGTAGGTTTTTTACGCAAAGAGTGGTGAGACCGTGGAATGCCCTACCTGCAACAGTAGTGAACACGCCAACATTGAGGGCATTTAAAAGTTTATTGGATAAGCATATGGATGATTAGGGCATAGTGTAGGTTAGATGGCCTTTAGTTTTTTCCATGTCAGTGCAACATCGAGGGCCGAAGGGCCTGTACTGCGCTGTATCGTTCTATGTTCTATGTTCTATGAACCTCTGTGGTGATGTGCCTGTGAATAATATTGTACATAGTTAGCAATGCGATCTCCAACCGGCTGGTGGTGTCAGACATCTGTCATGTAACGTCTGACTCTCAGCAGTTGGTAGTAAGGCGCACAATAGGACGTCGCACATAGGGTAGTTTCAGGGGAGTTTACAAAACTCAAATACTAACCATGTCTGTATAGCATTCTGTTTGTTATCTTTCCACGTGTTGATTAATATATCATCATTCTAGTTCAGTCACCTCACCAGCAGTTCTGTGTGCATTTTTGCAATGGCAAGGTCACAGAAGAAATGGTACCAGGAGTGCTGAACGTTTAATGATAACAGCAGAAAAGATAAAGTGAAACCGGCAGAAGAATGAAAAAGAGAAAATTCTTCCACCGACCTGGTGAACTGCGGCTATCTTTGACTCAACGCAACAAGTGACGTTGAAGTTCGATGAAGTTACCTAGGGTAACTTAGATGAAAACTGGAGCGTTTTCAAGCAACAATTTAGACTCTATCTTTCAGCCCTTGGCCTGCAGGCATAAACTGATGAGAGGCATATTGCGTTGCCGCTCATGGTAGCAGGTCCTCAAACACTAAAAATATACAACATCTTCGGGCGCGATTCTCTGCTTCCCACGCCGGTTGGGAGAATGGCGGGAGGGCCTCCTGACATTTTTTGCGCCCTCCTGCTATTCTCCCCCCCTCGCCCGACCCACGTCACAAATCCCCACATTTTTTACAGCGAGTGGCGATTCTCAGCGTCCAATGGGCCGAGCGTCCGGGCCTTTACACCCGTTTTTTCACGGCAGCAAACACACCTGCTCGCTGCCGTCGTAAAAACAGGCGCTGGATGCCCGTTTGGGGCATCCAGAGGTCCGTTTGGGGCGGGAGCACCACCGTTGTGCTCGGGAGGGGACAGGCCTGCAATCGGTGCCCATCGATCATCGGGCCTGCGTCCAAAAGGGACGCACTATTTCCCCTCTGCCGCCCGACAAGATCAAGTCGCTACAACTTGTCGGGCGGCGTTGGAGAAATATGGAAACGCGCATGTGCGGGTTCCGTCAATGGCGTCAATGTCCTAGCCCCGATGGGGGGGAGAGAAATGGGTCCCGGGAACGGGCGTGAAGGCTGCCGTGAAACTGGCCAGTTTCACGGCAGCCTTTACGACTCTCCGCATTTGCGGAGAATCTCGCCCTTTGTTTTTGTCAGTGAGGAGAAAAGCAAGAGCTACGATTAGGTAATAAATTTCTTTCTTTCTTTCTTTCTTTCTTTCTTTCTTTTTCTAAAGTATTTTGATCAGCATTGAGCTCCGAAAGAAAACAAAGATTTGAATGTTACATATTTTGTGCCCGTCCCAAAAATGCAGGTGAATTTTTTGATAGCTTTGTAACCGACTTGAGGTTGAAGGCCCAGTCTTGCCATTTCGGTAATCTAAAGTCATCGATGTTTGGGACATCAAATGATAAACTTCGTGAGAGATTGTTGTGGGAAGACAACCTGAATTTAGAAAATGCCATCAAGATCTGTCATGCAAGTGAATTGGCTGCACAGCAGATCAATATGCTCAGCTTAAAACATGTTGCCGCCAATCTCGAAGAAGACACTGGCACCATAAGCACTGTGACGCAGTCACAAAATAAACATGGTCTCAGTGGGGTGGCCATTTTGGGCAGCTGTCCAGATCCGCCATTTTGTATCAGAAATGCAGCAATAGACATTTGCCATAACGATGTCCTGCACTTGGATAAGTCTGTTACAAGCGTGGCAGAATGAGTCATTTTGCTGGGCAATGTACCTTATGTCTAACAGTTGTCCAATTAGAACCAATAAGTGTGGATAAGGAGATATGCATCGATGCCCTGGCTGCTGTGAACATGACCTCGATGGGGGACACGAATAGTCCGACCATACAAAGTGGAGAATGTTTTCTCAAAATTTTCAGCCACAGTGAGGCGGAAGCGGAGACCGCAGAGGATAGATTGACAATTCTGCTAATGGTTAATGGCACGCCGATCAAATATAAGCTCAACATGGGAGTGAGGGCCAATCTGATCAATTCGTCAGTGGTGAAAATACTGAAAATCAGATTGGAAATGGTCCCAAGAGCTGTACTCCTAAAGGACAATAGCGGTCATCAGATCATGACATTAGGAGCATGTGAGCTCGAAGTCACTGTCAAGGACGGAACGTGCATGATAATATTCTCCATCGTGGATACGGAGCGTGAATCGCTCATTGAAGTGGAGGCGTGTGAAGAGCTTGGGCTCGTCAAGTGGGTGTACACTGCAGAAAGCATGGCACCCCACCGACAGGTATCTATTGAATCTAACTTAAAGGACTTGCCGGTGGTATTTCAAGCTTTGCCACTCTGCCTTTTACATACTGCATCCAGTTGAAGGAGAATGCGAGGCAGGTCGTGCACCCTCTGAGACGTGTACTTGCTCCGCTGAAGGACAAACTGAAGGCTGAGTTACACAGAATGACGGCTCAAGGAGTCATCAGGCCCATAGAGGAACCCACTGACTGGGTTAATTCCATGGCGTGTGTTAAAAAGGGAAACGGTGACCCCAAGAATTTCAACCTGAACATCAAAAGGGAGCACTCCCCAATTCTGAAGAGGAAAGAAATAGCATGCGAGGTGGCGGGAGCGACGTGTTTCAGCAAGTTGGACACGTCGCAAGGCTTCTGGCAGCTGAAGCTGGACAAGGCAAGCACAAGGCTGAGCACGTTTAACACACCCTTCGGATGCGCATGCTTCCTGAGAATGCTGTTCAGCATAATTTTGGAGTTTGAAATTTTCTATCATGCCATGGAGCATGTAGTGAAAGGACAACCAAGCATCTGCGTTTGTGTCAATTATATCATAATCTGGGGGAGCACGATGGAACACTTCTTTCTCAGAGTCCTCCAACTGGTAAACAAAAATGGCCTCAAGCCTAATAAAACAAAATGTCAAATCAGGGCTAATACCATCACCTTTTTAGGGCACAGACTCTCAGGAAAAGGTGTGCAGCCGGATGACAAAAAGATTAAAGCCATTCTAACAATGCCAAGACCCTCAGACAAAAAAGCCGTTTTATGCATACTAGGGATGATCAACTTTGTGGGCAAGTTTATTCCGAACCTGGCCTCCAAAACGTCCCAGCTACGAGACTCGATAAAAAAGGATGTAGTGTTTTGATGGTCTCCCAAACACGAGCAGGAGTGGCAAGCATTGCGCATCTCGCTCACGACAGCGCCAGTCCTCGCCTTTTTTGATCCAGCAAAATAAACCAAAGGTTTCAACTGATGCGGCTCAGGATGGCCGTGGAGTTGTATTACTGCTGCAGGGTGCAGGCGACAGCTGGCTGCCGGTGGCATATGCATCCAGAGCGATGTCCGAAACGGAGCGCAGGTATGCACAGATCGGAAAAGAGTGCTTTGGGTTAGTCATGGGTTTAGAAAAATTCCATGATTATGTCTCCGGGCTGCCAGTATTTCTGGTGGAGACTGACCACAGGCCTTTTGTTTCTATTGTGCAAAATAATTTGTGCCAAATGGCCCTGAGAATACAATGCCGAATGATGAAGCTCCAAGGCTACGACTTTGACCTTATCTATACACCAGACAAGTGCCTTGCAGTCACTGACACACTTTCTCAAGCTACAGGCATCAAGGAGGTACACCTGATTGATGAGGATGTGCAACTACATGGCAAACTTGTTGCTGCATCACTTCCAGCCTCCGATGAGAAGTCGCACCTAATAAAGGCAGAAATAGCTTCGGACCACCTACAAAAGGTAATCAAATGTCTTTGAGAGAGACGGCCTCAAGGTTCCTGTTCGGGTTACTACAATGTGTGGTCAGAATTGGGTGATGCGAATGGCCTTCTTCTGCGCTAGCGCAGTATTGTAATTCCGCATTCCTTGAGGCTGCTCATGCTCAAGAAGTTCCATAAAAGGCACCTGGGCATCGAGAACTGCAAGCGCAGCGCTAGGGATACAATCTATTAGCCAGGCATGATCCAAGACATTGCAGGCATGGTCGACCACTGTGACACGTGTCAGAAATTCAGTTGTAAGCAAACCAATTGCCGATGCATACGGGTGACATTATCCCAAGTCCATGGCAGAAAGTGGGCATGGATCTTTTCCACTTCAATGGAAGAGACGACCTTGTAGTTATTGATTACTTCTCGAACTATCTGAAGTTGCACAGTTGGCAAACTCGACATCTCGGTGTGTCATACAGCATGCCAAAGCGATTTCTACCCGGCATGGTATATCAAGTATTGTTATGTCAGACAGTGGGCCTTGTTTCAAAAATCATGAATGGACTAAATTTGCCCATCACTATGATTTTAGTCCTCCAGCCCTCTGTATCCCCAGTCGAATGGGAAGGCAGGAAAGAGTGTGCACATCGTAAAACAGATGCTGAAAAAGGCCACTGATAGCCAGGAAGACATCTATTTGGTGCTTCCAAGCTATCGTTCAGTGACACCTGTCAATGGACTGTCGCCGGCACAGCTCCTCATGATCAGACAGCTACGGGCGATCCTGCCTTCCATGGCAGCTCCACCTGTGGATCGATGACTGGAGCGGAAATTGCTTTTTCAAAAGAGGATTCGAAAGAAGTCTAGATAGGCCCACAAGGAAGCTCCAGCCACCGCATCCAGGTGACACCGTAAGACTCGAGGATGCCAACTGCAATGGATGATCAAAGCTTGCATGGGTTTTGCAACAGGCAGTCCACAGTCGTTTCTGGTGCTCACTGAGGATGGTTCAATCTTGTGAAGGAACCGAAGAGCACGATTGAAAGTGAACGGCCTTTCGTGCTGAGTCCAAGAGATGAGCTGGTGTGCAATCCCAAATATGAAGAGGTCGCAGACACCCAGCAGAGCCAGTGATCAGAGAAACATCCGCAGCAGTGAATGTGGAACAGGCAGGAATACCAACAACAAATGAAGGTGGGAAACGAACGCCAATTCAGCCATCACTCAGGAGATCAGCCAGATTACATCGTAAACCTGACAGACTAAACTTGTCATAAACTGTGTACAATATATCTTTAAAGTCATCATGCATGGTTGTTTAAAAAACTGTCACATTTATGAATATTAATTCCTCCAAAGGAAGGGGGAAGTGGTGATATGCAAGTACACATTAATGTATATAGTTGTATATCAGTGCACATAGCTAGCGGTGCGACCTCTGGCCAGCAGGTGGTGGCACAGATCCATCACGTGACCCAGTTGGTAATAAGACATACTACAGGATAGCTGCACTTTGCGTAGCTTCAGTAGAATTCACTAAATTAATTCAGTATCTTTGACTGTATAGTAAACTGTTAGTTATCAAGGAGTACAGGAGTACTACGTGCAGTTCTGGTCACCACATTATGGGAAGGATGTGGAAGCTTTGGAAAGGGTTCAGAGGAGGTTTACTAGGATGTTGCCTGGTATGGAGGGAAGGTCTTACGAGGAAAGGCTCAGGGACTTGAGGTTGTTTTCGTTAGAGAGGAGAAGGCTGAGAGGTGACTTAATAGAGACATATAAGATAGTCAGAGGGTTAGATAGGGTGGACAGTGAGAGTCTCTTTCCTTGGATGGTGATGACCAACACAAGGGGACATAGCTTTAAATTGAGGGGTGGTAGATATAGGACAGATGTCAGAGCCAGTTTCTTTACTCAGAGAGTAGTAGGGGTGTGGAACGCCCTGCCTGCAACAGTAGTAGACTCGCCAACTTTAAGGGCATTTAAGTGGTCACTGGATGAAAATGGAATAGTGTAGGTCAGATAGGCTTCAGGTGGTTTCACAGGTCGGCGCAACATCGAGGGCCGAAGGGCCAGTACTGCGCTGTAATGTTCTATGTTCTAAGGACTGGAGACCTGAAAAAACTAAGAACACAGTGTTGTTTCCCGCCCCAAACCCCTTTTTGAAAGAGCTGAAATGATGAGAATCAGCAGCTGTGTTAGATTATGTTCCAGGTGTCTTAGCAGTACCAACTTGAGACCTGAAAAAGCAAAAGAACAATGTTGATCCCCACCCCAAAGCCTTTTAAAATCTTTCTCCCACTCTCTCTCTACCCCATTCCCCTCTAGTTCCATCCTCCCCTCTCTCTACCCCTTCCTCCTCTCTCTCCACTCTCTCATACCTCCTCATTCCTCTCTCTCCTGCCCTCCTCCCTCTCCCCACCCTCCTTCCTCTCTCACTCCCCATCACTTCTCAGTTCTCTCTCCCCACTTCTCCATTCTCTTGCACTACTCCTTTCTCCTACTCCTCCTCTCTCTCTCTTCCCACTCGTCCTCTCTCTCTCATTCTTCCTCCTCCCTCTTTCTCCCACCCTCCTTCCGCCCTCCTCTCTCTCCAACCACTTCCTCCTCTCCCTCAACGCCATCCTCCTCTCCCTCGACCCCATCCTCCTCTCTCTCTCCCATTCCCTCCCTCCCCCTCCCACTCTCTCCCTCCCCTCCTACTCTCTGCCTCCCCCTCCAACTCCTCCCCTCCCCTCCTACTCTCCCTCCCCCTTCAACTCTCTTCCTCCCCCTCCAACTCCTTCCCTTTCCAACCTACTCTCTCCCTCTCGCTCATACCATCTCCATCCTACTCTCCCCCACCCCTCCAACTCCTTCCCTCCCCAACCTGCACTCTCCCTCTTCCTCCTACCCTCTCCCTCTCCCTCCTACTCTCTCCCTCTCCCTCCAACTCTCTCCCTGCCCCTTCTACTCTCTCCCTCCCCTCCTACCCTCTCCCTCCTACTCTCTTCCTCCCACTCCTACCTTCTCCCGCTCCCTCCTACTCTCTTCCTCCCACTCCTACCCTCTCCCTCTCCCTCCTACTCTCTCCCTCTCCCTCCTACCCTCACACTCCCCTCCTACCCTCTCCCTCTCCCTCTCCCTCCCACTCTCTCCCAACTCCCTCCTACTCACTCCCTCCCCTCCTACTCCCTCCCCCTCCTAAACTCTCCCTCTCCCTCCCACTCTCTCCCTCCCCCTCCTACTCTCCCTCCCCCTCCTGCTCTCTAGCTCTCCCTCCTATTCTCTCCCTCTCGCTCGCACTCTTTCCCTCTCTCTCCCACTCTCTCCCTCTCCCTCCCCTCCCACTCTCTCCCTCCCCCCAACTCTCTCCATCTCCCTCCAACTATATCCCTCCCCCTCCTACTCTCTCCCTCTCCCTCCCACTCTCTCCCTCTCCCTCCCACTCTATCCCTCCCCCTCCCGCTCTCTCCCTCTCCCTCCTACCCTCTCCCTCCCCCTCCCACTCTCTCCCTCCTCCTCCTACTCTCTCCCTCTCCCTCCCACTCTATCCCTCCCCCTCCCGCTCTCTCCCTCTCCCTCCTACCCTCTCCCTCCCCCTCCCACTCTCTCCCTCCTCCTCCTACTCTCTCCCTCTCCCTCCCACTCTATCCCTCCCCCTCCCGCTCTCTCCCTCTCCCTCCTACCCTCTCCCTCTCCCTCCCACTCTCTCCCTCCTCCTCCAACCCTCCCCCTCTCCCTCCAACTATCTCCCTCCCCCTCCTGCTCTCTCCCTCCCCTCCTACTCTCTCCCTCCCCCTCCTACTCTCACACTCCCCTCCTACTCACCCCCTCCCACTCCTGCCCTCCCCCTCTCCCTCCTACTCTCTCCCTCTCCCTCCTACACTCTCCCTCCCCCTCCCACTCTCTCCCTCCCCTTCCCACTCTCTCCCACGCTGCTCCAGCTGCTGTTCCCGCCGCAAATTGGGCGCCGCAGAATCCGCGCTTGCGCAGTGGCACCGGCGCCAACGCGCACATACGCAGTGCCTTTCTTCAACACCTTGGCCCCGACACAACATGGCGCAGGACTACATGGGCTGGCGTTGAAGAAAGGAGGCCCCCAGCCTGGAGGCCGGCCCGCCGATCGGTGTGCCACGATCGTGGGACAGGCCACATCGGAGGCCCCCCGCCAGGGTCGGACCTCCCCCCCCCCCCCCCCCCCCCGACACGCACAGGCCATCCACGCCGTGTCCCCGCCGGCTGAGAACAGGTGTGGACGGCGCCAGCGGGGCTCGGTGTTTTAACGACGGCCGCTCGGCCCATCCCGGGCTGAGAATTGGTGGGCCGGCCACGTAGAGCAGCCCCCGACCGGCGCCGCGCCAACCACGCCAGCGCCAATGCCGCCAATTCTCCGCTCTGCTAATAATGTTACGTAGATACCAGTGTATGGCTAGAGTCTGTCTACCAAAGTTCACTGAGCTGATTCCTGATTTATGATTCCGGTTGGCATGGTGGCAGAGTTGTTAGGACTGCTGCGTCACAGTGCCAGAGACCTGGGTATGAGTCTGACCTTGTGTGAATGTCTGTGTGGAGTTTGCACTTTCTCCCCGTGTCTGCGTGAGTTTCCTCCATGTGCTTTGGTTTCCTCCCACAGTCCAAGATGTGAAAGTGAGGTGGATTCTCCTTGATAAATTGCCCCTTAGTGTCCAAAAGTTTAGGTAGGCTTACGGGGATAGGGTGGGGGTCTGGGCATAGGTATGGTACACTTTGTTAGTGCAGACTCGATCAGCAGAATGGCCTCCTTCTGCACTGGAGAGATTCTATGGTTCTATGAGGAGAGCTTGAGCACATGGCACCATTACCCATTGGAGTTTGGACGAATGAGAAGTGATCTTATTAAAAAAATATGTTTCTGAGAGTGTTTGACAGTGTGAACACTGAGAGAATGTTTCCCCCTCAAGAGTGAATCTAGAACTAAAAGGCACAGTTTTAAAATAATGACTTATTTAAAAGATGGAGATGAGGAGTGTGTTCTGTTAGGGCACGGTTAGACTATGGAGAGAGCAGTGGAGGCTGGTTACTGAAACAATTCAAGCCTGAGTTCTTATCAGAACAGCTGAGAGCATTCCCAACCCAGATGGACATCAGTGGAGGGGTGTTGGAGAAGGACAGTGCATTCAACCCTTTCCCTCTCTTCCCCTCTTGCTCTCTTCCTCATCCCTCCTCTCCTTTCTCTTGGACGGTCTGATCTCTCCCTCCCCTCACTCCCTCCCATCCACCCCTCCTTCCCTTCACTCCCTCCCCTCACTTCCTCCCATTAAGCCATCCCTTCACTCCCTCTTATCTCTCCCTCCCTTCACTCGCTCCGACCTCCCCCTCACCTCCCCTCACTCCCTCCCATCTCTCTCTTGCTCACTCTCTCTCACTCTCTCTCTTCACTCCTTTCTTTTGTTTCTGCCTAACTCTTTCTCCGCTCAGTCTCTCTTTGCTCTCTTTCCTCTCCTTCACCGTTTATCTCTTTCCATTCTTTCTCTCACCGCTCACACTCACTCCACCCACCCTACAATGTCTTTCTCCCTTGCCTGCCTGCCTCTCTCTCTTGCCCCCACTCTCCATGATGACTCTCCAGCTCTATTTCTCATGATTACTGCCTCTCAGGTTGTCAGTAACAAGACTTTCTCCCCCTGCTCACAGGATATGGTTGTTCACAATGTCGGATCTGGATTGGCCACAGTGTTCCCAGACCTGGATGGCAAGATGATTACTGATGCCTTCCTGCTGGCCCGTCCACTGGTGGAGTTTACTTGGAACATGGTGAGAATCTGCTACTCCAACAAAAATCAATATCAACATGGACTCCTCGGGAACATCTCAGGCTTGTGGAAAGACAAACATTAGTATTTGATGGGGACAGTGTAGAGGGAGCTTTACTCTGAATCCAATCTAATAGAGTCTGTTCTGGGTGGGATTAGCAGGGTCGTTCCTGGTGCTTGTAGCACCGGAAATGACCCCTCTATCCACTGTGTTTTCCCGGGGCGTGGCAGGGAATGGCCCGTAAGTGCCACCCTGTCCAGAGGTCGGCCACCCGGGGTATCCGATTGCCTAGGAGACATCCCTGGCACAGTTCAGTCTTCTACCTATTTGTGGGCACCAGTACTAAACGATGTCCAGCTGGGGTCTCCTCAGCGACGCTGGTAGATGCCGGTCAGCCGTTAGATCCAACATGAACACGGCTAACTTGGTTATTAAACTCACTTAGCCGTGCTCGACTGTGTCCCACCCATTGTGGGTGGGATCCAAATCACAAAGTTTCATGTGATCTGGTTAGACCTCCCAGGATAACAACCCACATCTCGCCCCGGTTCCAACGGTCAGTAGATCGCCCCATCAGTATCAAAACCCGTGCTGTACCTTATGATGATATGCATAAGGCAAGTTTGTACATAATGTTATGCCCAACCTCCGACCACTACGTGGCAGTGTAAACTCATCACATGACCCTGTAGTCCGGGAGTTGGGAGTAGGTCGTGCTGGAGGTTAGATGTATTTTGCAGTCGTTTCACAATACCTATTTAGTGTTCATAGTTTATTATTTTATTTATCCTAGTTATTTTATCACGCAGTTGTTCTACAATTAAGTATTTAAACTAAATGTTCTTTAGTTCATCATTCACGTTGGCCAGTCTACAGCACATGACACGGTACCAGCTTAAGAATTAAATAGGAACTAGAAGATTCTGTATGAAAAAATCCGAACCACTAAAGATAACTTTGAAGGATGAGGAAGAAAACACATCTTTGCTCCTAACCTTGCAAGCTACTGACATCTGGTGCTTAACGTGCAGTAGAATTTAGAATCCCTGGATTGATGGCATCAAGACACCATAACAGCTTCAGATTACCGGTAATGTAGACGGGAATTGGAGGGTGTTTAAGCAACAGTTTAAATTCTATGTTGCAGCCCTTGGTCTGCAGGCTCAGCCCGATGAGAGGCATATCGCATTGCTGCTCACTCTAGCAGGTCCCCAAGCAATTGAAATCTTCAACACTTTTGTCTTTGAAAATGAGGCTGACAGCAAAAGCTTCGAAGAAGTGCTAAAACAAATTGATTGGCATTGCTCCCCTAGAATAAATGAAACCTTCGAGCACTATATGTTGGAACCAACAATTCTACGGACACGTGCTTGTAGGATTAGAATAACGGTTTTAATATACTTACAACAGAGACAGCCTATTAGCCATTGAACTTTCGGTGAACTGGCCGGCTGACCATGTGGCACTGATCTTTATACAGCAGCTTCCGGGGGGAGGAGTCCTGGGAAGAGCCAAGGGAGAAGCCCCGTACAACTCGAGCATTCCCAGAGCTACTCCCCCTGGAGGACAGGTATTGCAACTGCACTTACAATATAGATACATGTATATACAGATTATAATCCGGTGTGAATCACATTCACCACATTCACCCCCTGTGAAAAAAATCGAGTCCAGCGGGGGTGGTGGCTCACAGAGTTAGTCTGTCCGGTGGATGAATTGTTCTTTTTGAAATGCGGAGCACCGGGGTTGCAGCCTCTTGCGGTGGCTGGGTGGGTGTTGAGAGCTGGGGTATGATGGCAGACTCCGGGGCGGGTCTCGTCTGAACTTTATACACCTCTGGCTCGACCGGAGACTGGGGGCGCTGGGGGCGGGCTGGTTCTGGCGCGTGGAACCGGTGGGGTGAGCTTGCGGAATCGGGGGCGCGAGGGGGCGGCAGCAAAGGGAACGGGGTAAGGGGCTCCTCAGCGGGGGTGGGGGGAGGCTGGATCCAGCGGGTGCCAGGTTCCGAAGGGATATTGTATCCTGCCGATGTGCTTCCTCAGGAGGACCGGGCCTGGTGTCCTCAGCCATGCCGGAAGTAGACTCCCGTGGTAGTGCACCTAGAAAAAATTAAGAGTCGCTCGTGAGGGGTTTGATTTGTAGCTGTACAGAGGAGGGATCTGATTGCGTGGAGCGCGTCTGGGAGGACTTCTTGCCATTGGGAGACTTGGAGTTTTCTAGACCGGAGGGTCAGTAGGACGGTCTTCCAGACCGTCGCGTTCTCCCTCTCCACCTGCCCGTTCCCCCTGGGGTTGTAACTGGTAGTCCTGCTCGAGGCAATGCCCTTGTCGAGCAGGTACTAACGCAGATCGTCGCCCATAAAGGACGAATCCCGGTCGCTGTGCACGTAGCTGGGGAAACCGAACAGGGTGAAGACACTATGCAGGGCTCAAATGACTGTGTGGGAAGTCATATCTGGGCATGGAATGGCAAAAGGGAATCGGGAGAACTCGTCGATGATGTTGAGGAAATAAATGTTCTTGTTAGTGGAGGGGAGTGGCCCTTTGAAATCGATCACAAGGTGTTCAAAGGGCCTAGAAGCCTTGACCAGGTGGGCCCTGTCTGGTCTATAGAAGTGCGGTTTGCACTCTGCACAGATCGGGCAGTCCCTGGTGACCGCTTTTACCTCCTCGTTGGAGAAAGGCAGGTTTCGGGCTCTGATGTAGTGGGCGAGCCGGGTGACCCCTGGATGGCAGAGGTCCACGTGGATGGCTTTCAGATGGCTGATCTGCGCGCTGGCGCATGTCCCGCGGGATAGGGCATCCGAGGGCTCGTTGAGCTTCCCCGGTCGATATTTAATATCGTAACTACAGGTGGAGAGTTCGATCCTCCACCGAAGGATTTTATCATTTTTTATTTTGCCCCTTTGCGAGTTGTCAAACATAAAGGCAACCATGTCTGCAATTCTGGGGAGGGGATACGCGTCTAGCAGCGTAAAGCGATTTATGGTCTGGCTATAGACAACGACCATGGAAAATGTTTCCCCGGTCTTGACGACCACCACCTGAGCTCTCCAGGGACTATTACTGGCCTCCATGATCCCCTCACTGAGCAGCCCTCGGACCTCCGATCGGATAAAGACCCTATCCTGTAGGCTGTATCGCCTGCTGCGAGTAGCTACTGGCTTGCAATCTGGAGTGAGATTGGCGAAGAGAGGAGGGGGGGAGATGCGCAGCGTGGTTAGGCTGCAGATAGTGAGTGGGGGCAGGGGCCCGCCGAAGCTGAGGGTGAGGCTCTTGAGGTTGCAGTGGAAATCCAGGCCTAATAAGAGTGGCGCGCAGAGGTCGGGCAGGACATAAAGTTTAAATTTAGAATAACTAGCGCCTCGAATTGTGAGCATAGCAACGGTGTGTCCTTGGATTTGGACTGAGTGGGTGCCCGAAGCGAGGGCGATAGTTTGGCTCACCGGAAAAATAGAAAGCGAACAGTGTCCTACCAGCTCTGGATGTATAAAGCTCTCGGTGCTCCCGGAGTCAAAGAGGCATGGCGTGCTGTACCCGTTGATCTGGACCTCCGACATCGAACTTCGTAGGTGCTTGGGGCAGGATTGATCCAGGGTGACTGCGCTGAGATGCGGGTAGTCGGCGGCTCGATCAGCTGTGCTGGAGTGGCCCCGTGATGACTGCCCTCTGAGTTCGTAGTCGTCGAGGTGAGTTTCAGAGTTTGAAGGGGATGGATCCCAAGATGGCCGTCCCCATGAGTCGCACATGGCCGGCCGCATGGAGGAGGATTGCCAAGATGGCCGCCCCCATGACTCGCACATGTCGGGTGGGGGCGGAGTCGGCATATAGGCTGCCTGCATTTCGGGGCCTGCAGGCCTGTGAATTCAGGGAGCGAGTGCTTTGAGCCATGGGAGGGTTAGAGGCTGGGGCTTTCTTCGCCAGACACACTCTGGCATAGTGTCCTTTTCGCCCGCAGCTGCTGCAGGTCACGTCACGGGCCGGGCAGTGCTGCCGCGGGTGCTGGCCTTGGCCACAGAAATGGCAGGTTGGAGCAGCCGAGTAGCTGGCTGGGGCAGCAGAGTAACTGGCCGGGGCGGCAGAGTAACTGGCTTTGGCAGCGCGGTAGCTGGGGGGCCATGCGGCACAGGCTTGGGGTGACTGTTGGTCGTGGGTCCACGATGAGGTTGCAGGGTCCGCGGGAAATGAGGTAAGGCTGCGGAAGGAAACTTCCATAGTGGTAGCAGCCTCCACAGTAGTGTCTAAGCCCTGTGCCCCCTTTTCTAGCAGTCTTTGGCGCACATAGTTAGACCTAAGGCCCGCCACGAAAACGTCCCACACAACAAGCTCCCTATGTTCAGCCGCGGTAACGGCTTGATAATTACAGTCATTGGAAAGACGGTTCAATTCCCTTACAAACTCGGCTAGCGTTTCTGTAGGCCGCTGACAGCAAGTCGTAAACACGTGGCGTGCATAAACCTCGTTAATGGGCCTAACGTACATTTTGTCCAATATCGCCAGCGCTGCGGTGTAAGAACCGGCCGGATTCAGCTGTGTGGAGATTCTGTGGCTTACTCTCGCGTGCAGTAGGCTGAGTTTTTGTTCCTCCGTTGTTCCGGCGGTGCTGGCTTCTGCCAGGTTGGCTTTAAAACATCTCAGCCAGTGGGAAAAAATGTCCTTAGCCTCTGCATCCTGTGGGTCGAGTTCTAGGCGTCCGGGCTTGAGGGCTGCTTCCATGATTTCTTCGACTGTTTCATGAGTATATTAAATTATTGGAACCAACAATTCTACGAACATTTTCTTGTAGGATTAGAATAGCGGTTTTAATATACTCACAACAGAGCCATCCTATTAGCCATTGAACTTTCGGTGAACTGGCCGGCTGACCATGTGGCACTGATCTTTATACAGCAGCTGCCGGGAGAGGAGTCCTGGGCAGAGCCAAGGGAGAAGCCCCATACAACTCAAGCATTCCCAGAGCTACTCCCCCTGGAGGACAGGTAGTGCAACTGCACTTACAAGATAGACACATGTATATACAGATTATAATCCGGTGTGAATCACATTCACCACACTATATATTCCATACACGCACCCAGAATGCGGGAGAGTCATTTGTAGCTTCCTCACTGACTTGCAATTGAAGGCACAGTCATGCAACTTCAGTACACTCCAGTCGTCAATGATACGAGCGGAAAACAGACCTGCAACTTGAAAGTGTGATTCAAATCCGTCATGCCAGTGAGCTTGCTGCAAAGCAGCTCAACACGTTCAATCTCCGTAATTTTGGCACAAAGGCAGAAGAGGTGGCTGACACCATTAGTGTGGTGATGCATCTGAATGACTGCGAGTATTTAATTGGAGTTGAGGCGTATGAGGAGCTACAGCTCATCCGCCGAGTCTATAATACACACAATGCTGCCCTCATCCCTCTGGAGACTCCATACTGAATGATTTCACCCCGACGTGCATCCTAGGGACACATCGAGGTGAAGTGGTAGAGCATGGAAGGCTAAGCATGTCACGGATCATTGAGAGGGCACTTGGGAGGGAGTGAGGTAAGACGGGGAGTACGCATTAGGGTGGCGTGTAATGGTGGGCGGAGGGTTGGTAGGGGTGGAGAGAGTGGGCACACACCATTGGTGGACTGGGACAGTTGGGGACATGTTTTCATTGATATAAACTGTTGACCTCGAGCAGTATGATGCCCCTCTGACACCTTCTTGTGCACTGCGCGCCAAGAGGCAATCTCATGCCCAAGCTCCCAGGACATGGAGGTCCTTGTTGTAGTCTCTATTCTGCTTTACCTGGATGGCTCAGATGCGTAGTGTTGAATAAAGAACATAAAGCTTTGTTAATGAACAAAACCATAAATTTATTACACTACTAAGATTCGTTCACATTCCTAAAGTAGAAGGTTATTGTGTAAAGCTATGTTATCTCTAACTTACAGAACTCTGAAGTATACAACTGCTCTCTATGCCTCTTCCAGCTCTCTCTTAACTCTTCACTCCTAATCATCTAATCCCAGAATCCCCGAAGCCACATGATCTATATAACTTTCTATGGTTCCCTCTAGTGGTAAGAAGCATTATGATTTACTTGTTAACTCTTTACATCCAAGTCAACATACATATGATTAAAGTCCTGGATGCTTCTTCCCCCCCGCCTGTCCCCTGTGCATACTGGGTGCAGATGATGGGTGTGAGCGAGCACTCAGCAGACAGGCAGGGATCAGACTATGCACAGTAGCACAGTGGCTAGCACTGTTGTTTCACAGCACCAGGGATCCGGGTTCGATTCCCGTCTTGGGTCACTGTCTGTGTGGAGACTGCACATTCTCCTTGTGTCTGTGTGAGTTTCCTCCGTGTGCTCCGGTTTCCTCCGTGTGCTCTGGTTTCCTCCCACAAGTCCCGAAAGAGGCGCAGTTAGGTAATTTAGACATTCTGAATTCTCCCTCTGTGTACCCGAACAGGAGCTGGAGTGTGGCAACTGGGGGATTTTCACAGTACTTCATTGCACTGTTAACATAAGCCTACTTGTGACACTAATACGGATTATTATTGTTAGATTGAGGAGTACCAACACTCAGCTCTCAGCGAGTTATCATCATCCCCCTGCCCTCGACAGCAACCCGCTGACAGTGCCGACAAAGTCCCATCACCCGAGACTGAAGTTACACAGACCCTGTGAAGGTGGTAGAGGGTGGGGGGGGAGAGAGAGTGAGGGGGTTGTGGAATGGGGAGGGAGGGAGAAAACTGAGAGATGGGGTAGAGAGGGCAGGATGGAGGTGGGGTTGTGGTGGTGGGGAGAGGGTGGGATGATGGACGTGGCCATGTCCTTTGTGAAGCAGGTGAGGATGACAGCCTCCCTGGCCTTCAAGGCCTGCCGGACCCTTACCACTGCCACCTGTCCTCCATCCTACAGCCAGTCCTGTGGATGCTTCCCGGGCTCATCCTCCAGCCCCTCCTTGTCCCTCACCTCTTTGTCCTCCCCTCATCCTCCTCCTCATAGGTCGCCACATGTTCCTCCCTCTCCACCTGAGCACGTTGCCCCGCTGCTGTGCCAGGTTGTGGAGGACACAGCAGACCACTACAAAGTGGGCAACTCTCGGGGGTGTACTGCAGGGTACCAGCAGAGCAGCCGAACGTCGGAACCACATATTGAGGAGCTGATGCACTGCTCAATGACAACCCCGAGTGGCCTCACGGGCCTCATTATATTGGGTGTCTGCTTCAGTCACCGGCCTCAATACTGGCCTCATTACCCAGGTCCTCAGCGAGTACCCCATATCCCCCAAGAGCCAACCAGCCATCCTGGGGTGGTCCTCGAAGGGGCTGGGGATTCTGGAGGGTGGGGTTACTGATATAGTGTCAAGGATATTGGGATTGGGGGTAACTCCATCCCCGTGGGTAACAATTTTCGGAGTGTCCGACGATCCACACTGGGAAAGAAGCCAATGCAGTGGCATTCGCCTCCCTGTTAGCCCGGAGGAGGATCCTGCTGAATTGGTGTGCCTCAGAACTGCCAAGTATTGGCAGCTAGAGGCAGGACTTAGCTGAATTCCTCCATTTGGAAAAAATTAATTTCGCCATCAGAGGGATTGATAAGGGTTTCTCAATGAGGTGGAAGCTGTTCATCGACTTAATCGAAGTACTAAAGCGTCAGTGGGTGGGAAGGAGGGAGGGGTTGTGGAATATTAGTTATTTATTTTTTATTTGGGGGAAGGGGCGGGTTGAGGGATATTTTGGCTTAAAAAACTTTCTGGGGGACGAGTCGGGTTTGTATATATGGTGGGTTTACGATGTTATACTATTCTCATGTTACATGACATGTTACTGCTTCACGGTTTGTTTATTATGGTTGTTTGCTTGTTCTTGTCTTTGAACTGCAGTGTCTGTCTGGACTGTATTGTTGCTCGTTCTGGGTGAGTGTGCTTTACACTCAATTGGCTCTGTTTTATTCCTTAGCTCTAGAGTCGCCAGGTGTCCTTATGATACCACCACGAGGTTCAAGTTCAAATTCAGATCAATGACTCAATACACCAGTTAGTAAGTTCAAACAAGACACGTTTATTATTACAGTTATTTACTACTCATGCACATAATACTGAGACTAAACTGTTCCTACCACTACTAGGCCAATACGTATCTGGAATAAGGGAACTGCCGGATCAGGGAACAATGGCCTCTTGCTTTGTCCTGGATCCGCAAGCTTCCAGTTGGTGTGGACTAAAGGGGTCAGGAGTGTCTACTCTCATAGCGTGCGTTGTATGATACTTACTTGTCGGAGTAGCAATTGGCCAGGCCTCCTCTTCTCACGTTCAAGTTCTTGGAGAGCTGCTGCAAAGGTGTTCTGCTGGGAGGGCCGGCTAAGACATCAAATTCGTCTTGGGACCTTACTTTTATAGGTCCCAGGGGCTTCGCGCCCATCTGGGCGGACCCTATACCTGTTTGCAATCGATTGGACCTCATACCAATCGATTGGTTTGAATTCCCCAATACTGGGGCTGTTTCCCGATCGCTGGGCGGTTCTTGGGGCTGTTTGTAACTTATTGTCCGGGACTCCTGCTGGCGCCTAAGAGTCTGGCTTGGCCTTTGTTATTCGCGATTGTGTCCATTGTGCCCGGGAATCACCGGGAATCGCTCAATTAATATGCGCAGCTTGTTAGTTTCTATGCTGTCTGGTTTCTTCACAGACAGAATCCACCGAGAGGTTCTGCAACCTGCTTGCCTCTCTGACATTGTCCAATTTTCCCTGCATGCGTTTCAATTCTCCATTTCATGCCGGGAAGTGGCCAGCTTCGGTGGCTACACTCCCTCCTTGTGATCCTAACGCGAAGCGTGAAGGATCACACAACTACGGTGTCTGTGTTCCCTGACCTCAGCGAGTTCCATGGCCTCTGCACTTTCCTCAACTATGCAGAAAATGTTACCTACAATCTCTATTTGGCGCTATGTCATAGGGGGACATGCATTATCAAATCACAACGGGAACTTCTAACTATCCTTAATAAACTATACTCAACTTACATTCAATCATTCTAATTTCCTATCAGTACAGAATTATAACAACATTCATGATACACTTCTCTGACTCGGCAGCCGACCTCAGTATTCAAAACACATTCCTTTATTTACATGGCAACAGCGACAAAAAAAATCCTTTATTACATTTCAAGGGGTTCGGGGGACTGGTGGAAACCGAAGATAGGGGATCGCATCCAATATACCATCGAGGTACGAGAGCGGTAGGCTCTCCTTCGCCATTTCCTCATCCGACAGGTCTGCACTATGATGCAGATTACTGCTATCGCCAAAAGTGATTCCACTACATATGACAAGGAGTACCAATTCATAAATTTGGTACACCAGGTTGGGTTACTGCTGCTTGTTACTGGGCTTTGAGTGATCTGTGGAAGTGAAACATTAACGGCCAGTGGAGTGGGGGTAAGGGGGTTCGCATCCGCGTACAACCATAATCCATAATCCAGAATACAAAAATGAAAAACAGCTGCTGCATCTTCTCTTCTCTTTTCCTGCTTTGGTCTTCTCTTGCTTTGATCCTGTTCTTGGTCTCTCCTCGGAATGTCCAAAAGCTATGGGATAAAGCATAGTGTCTGTTAGTGATCCGTTTTTCCCAAGAGTGGGGGTGTCAGTTACAAGGGGTCACGATTTCAAGGTGAGAGGAGGAAAGTTTAAGGGAGATATGCGTGGAAAGTTTTTTATGCAGAGGGTGGTGGGTGCCTGGAACACTTTACCAGCGGAGGTGGTAGAGGCGGGCACGATAGCATCATTTAAGAGGCATCTAGGCAGGTATATGAACGGGCGGGAACAGAGGGAAGTAGGTCTTGGAAAATAGGAGACAGGTTTAGATAAAGGATCTGGAATTTTAGTATGTCAGTCCACTTATGCCAAGTGTCTCTTTATGATTGGTCACTCCATGTGACTCCCTCATTTTTTTTTCAAAACGAATTTAGGACCAGACATACTCTTAACTACTGTGCCATTGCGAGCCGTCTCGCAGGCTTTGCAATTTACCATCCCAATGTTCCTGGATGTAAATAGCATGTGGAATGGCAACGAAAGGGCTACCTAAAATAAAACAAACAAAACCAAACTTTTAGAAACAAGACTGTCAAAATGAGTTGCGTATGGGCCGCAACGGGTAAGATTTTGGTGGAATCCCCGGGTAGGGCGTGCTACGCTGTACCCGAGCTTAGCTGACCAGTGGGGGGTCCTCAGACAGGGCAGCTCCTCAATGCAGTTTCTCCACTGCCTGAACGACCTGAAACGAACGGGCAAGAATGTAGTCATCATGGGGTTTGCCATTTCTGTCCTCCAAACAGAAGAGCAGTTATGAAACAGGAGCTAGGGAGCTCCCAGTGGATTCAAGGGAGAAGCCTTTAGCTGGGCTTCAGACATTTCAGCTGATTTGGCGTCCTGAGATATCTGCTGATAAGACTTCCATCGAATCAGAAGGGCAGTTATGAAATAGGGTCCGGGCAATCTCTCAGCTGTCCTAGCTGACCAGCAAGCCTGGCAAGTTCTCTCAGGTATCTGCGGACAAACTGTGCGTGTGGCCGCAGAGCTACTGTTGCTGAAAAACAAACAAAACACAAACAAACAAACATGCAACAAACATACTGCAGGTTCCATCAGAAAAGGACACCGTTTATCTCTCAAGCGGTTCCTCTTTTTACATCATCTGGACACCTCAATCATCTTCTGCGAACAGGGTCACAAAGGGGTTGCCGTGTCGGGAGTCAGACTTAAAGTCATCCTCTTCTCACGGATCCCATACCCTTGTATGGATCAGGTGTGCTATGGTTGCAATGTGTGAACGGGGGTCCATCTCGTCATTCCAGACGAGCCTGGAAAAATTGTCGCGGTGCCAATGAGTGTTGTCAAAAATTGAGTGAGCGAAAGCGGGATCATCAGTGCGGGGCGGGGGTTCTGGGTCTGGGGCCTTTATGTATATGATCTCAAAAGGATCACTGGAGTCAGGTTCGTAGTCGGTGTGTGTGGGGTCTGTTGTATCGGGGCAGTAGAGAGGCGTGCTGTGGCTGTCGTCAGAGTCACAGTCGCTTTCTCTGCTGTGGCAATTGTGGGCGTGTCGGGGCGGGGTCTAAAGTCAATGGGCGGAGTCGAGGTCGAGTCCGTGGAGGTGGTGGTCTGTGAGGGGGGGAGGGTGGAAATGCGTCTCTTGTGGGCGGGGCGTGGTGTGCTGCGTCAAGCATGATGTGATGTGTGTGGTTGGACTGTGTTCCATTTGCCTTTAACTGGTTGATATGGAACCAGGCAGTCTTCCCATTGGGATACTTTATTTTATAAACCGAAGGGCTGACTTTGTCCACAATTGAGTATGGACCTGAATACTTTGGGACCAGAAATGTGCTGGGATTATAAACAGACAGCATCACTTGCTGTTCAACCTGAAACTCTGTGGAATGTACTGTCCGGTCGAAACAAGCCTTGCTCTGTTTCTTTTTCTTTCCCAATTTAACTGCGGCTGTTAACTGAGCCGATCTTAAATTTTCCACTAATTGTTTGACTGCTGTCTCGTGCGTGAGGGCTGCGACTTCTGGGCTGGTCATGTCGAGTCCTAAAAGGAATTCAGAACCTTTCATGGGGTGTCCGGTCATGAGTGTGTGTGGGGTGAAACCTGTTGAAGCTGAAACAGTATTCCTTAAAAACATAAGTGCGAATGGGCGCACCGAATCCCAAGTCGTATTATTTTCCTGGACCATCTTTCTAACGGTCGGTTTTAGAGTCCGATTCATGCGTTCCACTATACCGCTGGACTGGGGGTGGTACGCAATGTGGTAATTTTATTTAATGCCAAATATGGTCAAGACGTTCTTCATGACCCGTCCTGTAAAATGAGATCCCTGGTCCGACTCAATACTTCTGGGGAGTCCCCATCCAGTAAAGGTGTGGCATGTAGGATCTTTGCGGTTGTTTTGGCTGTGTTAGTTCGTGATGGGAATGCCTCTACCCATTTGGTGAATGAATCAATTACCACCAAAACGTATTTATAGCCATTCCTGCAAGGGGGCAATGGACCTATAAAATCGATCTGGAGGTTAGTCCAGGGGCCATTAACGGGGCAAGTGTGACCAAGCTGAGCCTTTTTAGAATACCTCTCCGGGTTATTCTGAGCACAAATTAAACAATTCTCGATGTAATGCGTTACATCTTCTCTCAAATTTGGCCACCAACAGAGCTGTCTCAGGTGGGCTGTGGTGGGGTCTATCCCTTGTTGTCCATGACCATCATGGAATAGGCAAATCATTTGATTCCTGTCCTTCTCAGGAACCACATACAGTGTATCTTTCAGCACCATACCATCGTGTGTGGTCAGAGCGTGTCTAAACTTGTCATACGGGGCCAAAAACTTTCCTCTCAAAATCTCCCTGAGATTGCTGTCCTGTTTTTGGGCCTATACTAGATCCTCAATGTTTGTCTGTGAGACGTGAACTGAACTCACAGGGGGGTGTCCAAAAATGTCCGTGCCTGGAACCTGCTTTAGCCAGTGCGTCGGCTTTCACACTTCCAGGGGGGGATGACCGATGATGACTTCTCACTTTAATTATTCCGTATATCCTATCCTTTGCCTGTTCTAGGATATGGAGGAGCAATGGGGCTGATGGAAGGGGCTTTCCATCTGCGGAAACAAAACCTCTTGCCTTCCACAGGGGTAGAAAATCCGTCAAACTGTTGCAGACATATAGGGCGCGATTCTCCGCACCCGCGGAAAATCGCGAAGTTGGCCGTGAAAACGGTCGAATTTTGCGACGGCCCGACACGGCCCATTTCCCGAGGTATTCACGTCCGGGAAATGGGCTGGGATCAGGGCTGCGTCATTCATGTGCGCGATGACGCCGGAACGCGGCGACGCAACGAACACGCCCACGTCACGCCGCCCGATGCTGTAAAAGGGCGCGGGCGAGCACAGAAACTAGGCCAGGCTGTCGGAACTCAGGAGAGCAGCCCCGCGATTCGTTGAGGCTGACATGGAAATGCTGCTCGAATCAATCGAGCAGAGGAGGGGCATCATCTGCCCGCGTAGAGGGCATCGCCACCCTGCCAGCGCGGTGCGCCAGGCCTGGCGTGAGGTGGCTGCTGCCGTTAGTGCTGTGGGGCAGACCCCTCGCTCTGCAGACCAATGTCGGAAGAAGATGCACGACCTCACCAGGGCAGCCAGGGTAAGTGCCACGAGGGTGCCCCCGGGTCACAACCATCCCTCCCCCCTTAACTTAATCACCCACCTCCCCCCCCCACCCACCCCCGGCACGGGGGGGTGGAGGGGGATTGGGGCAGAGTGAGTTGAGGGTGGTTCACAAAGTAGTCACAGACCCAGCGCTCTGGCCCCCGTGGAGAGATACAATGGTCTTATTACAACTTGACCCCCAAACTGTGCCAGTATCTGAACGGACTGCTGATACCTGCCGTATTGTAATGATATACCTATGCCCCCTCCCCCAACAGGACAAGACCGCTCACAACACCCGTGAGCGGAACAAGACTGGAGGGGGTTCGCCCATCCTGCGCCCCCTCACCACGTTTGAGCAGAGGGCACTGGACCTTGTTGGGGGATCTGCCACCCGGGAGATCGCACAATGCGAGGTTGGCGGAGCTGCAACAAGTGAGACAACCCTGCATGACAAATACCCCCCCTCCCCCATCCTCTGTCCCTTCACACACCCTGCCCACTTGGACACCTGCCCCATCCTCTGTCCCTTCACACCCTGCCCACTGGGACACCTCCCCCATCCTCTGTCCCTTCACACCCTGCCCACTGGGTAGTCCAGCGCCCGGCCAAGCGAATCTAAATAACCCGTTTCATTCTCTTCCCTAGGACGTGATGCCGAACGACCAGGGCCGTCTGCCTCCAGGCAGACACAGGCATCTGCCCCCACCGCACCCAGGGCTGCACGACAGAGGGTGCCCGATCAGCGGGGAGTACCATCCTCCCCAACCGAATCTGTGGAGCAGGACGCCCAGAGGGCGGCGACAGAGCAAGAGAGAGAAATGGCCCGCGAACTCCCTATGGCCTCTCAGCGGGCCGATGACATAGAGGAGGCGTCAACCCAAGACGAGCTCAAGCTTGCGGCACAGCTATCTCCCACACCATCCACCATCCCAGAGACACTCACCCCGTTTGGGCTATTTAGTGATGAGGCTCCTGGGTCACAGTCTGGGTCGCACACCATAGCTGAGCAGGTACAGCAGGTGGAGATCGGAGCAGCCGAGGGCCCGGACTGGCGGAGGCCAGGCCAGGCCCAGCTTGCAGCTGGTTCCCAGACGTTTTCCGAGTTCCTGGACTTTCTCAACCCACCCGCACAGCCGATGCATCAAGAAACCCAGGGAAACAATGACGGGATGAGGGCTGTCTTCCAGACTCTGCAGGCGCTGTTGGAGGAGTCGAACCGCATCCACGAGCAGGAAGTGGTGCCACTCATGGCAGCAACCCAGGCCGACACCGTACGGATGGCATCCGCGGTGGAGGCAATGGGTCAGGTTATGCAAGGCGTTGGGGTTAATGTGCACGCGTCATCCTCGGCCCTGGACAGGGTTGCCCTCTCACAGGCAGCAATGCGCCAGAGCCAACACGACATTGCCAGCGCGCTGCGGGCCTTGGCCGAGTCTCAGCAGGTCATGGCCCAGTCGCAGCACGCCATGGCACAGTCACAGCAGTCGATGGCACAGTCCCAGAAGTCGATGGCACAGTCCCAGCAGTCAGTCGCGGAGAGCATCAACCGCCTGACACATGTGCTGGATGGTGTCGTGCACTCACAGGTTGAGACCGCACAGTCCCTGGCGGGAATGTCTAACTCCCTGGACTCCGTCTCTGCAAACCTTCGGATCCTGGTGGATACCGTTGCAGGCCTCCAGGACTGGCAGCGCCAGGTGTCGGTGGCGCGACGGGGCACCTCCCCGCTCGCACATCTGTCCCAAAGTGAGGCCCGGGGGCCACCGGGCTCCCCGAGGGAGGAGGAGGTTTCGGGGCCCGTCCCATTAACTCCATCACGGGACGTCCCGGAATTCCCGGCCTCCCCCCGTCCAATCCCTGGTGCATCAGGTGGGCAGCAGGCAGAGCAGGGTGGCACAACGTCACCCGAGACGCCCGCAGAGCAGCCTGGCCCATCAAGGCCGGGTCGCCCCAGGAAACGCTTGCCGAAGGAGAAACAAGTCGAAGGGGGCGATTCGCTGCAGTCCTCCTCCACTCCTGCTGTATCATCTGGGGAGTCACTTAGACGTAGTGGTAGGGCCCGTAAGGCAACAAAGAGAGACACTGAGTAAGTTGGCACGGGTGAAGGGCACAGTTTAGTTGTAGGGGTTAGGGCACCTGTAAATTTTTGTTCACATTAAACGCACTGTTCCACCTTACTTGTAATACCGTGTGATTGTTCCACAGCCACAGGAATCGTGATGGTGACCAAGTGTCGCTGGGGTTGACGAGCGATGAAACTTCGGTGCCGGGTGTGCAGTCCCTTCCCCCCCACCCACTCCCACAGCTAGCCCACGCGGGCACGTGATGGAGTGTCCGTGACGATCTCAGCGGCCACCAAGGTGGATGGTTCAGCTATTGCCATGGGTCAGACTCTCTCTAACGATTCTGAGCTCACAGCTCTTCGCAGAGCGGGCTGTCATCATTCCACATGGCACTGATCACACCTGTTGACACAGCCATCAATTTTGTGCCATACCGTCTGGACCCAGTGGTAAGGGTGATGTTGAAGTGGAGCAGTGTACACTGAGGGGGGGGGGGGGGGGGGGGGGGGGGGTGGCAGTTATGTGTTGACCCTCTGCACGACTAGCGATGCAGGTGGTGGTTTGGTGTTCAGCGGGGACGTCGCATACGACGCATGAACCGTGCTGCCACCAAGGCGTCGCGTGCCCGCCGTCCTCGCAGGGTCTGTCGTGCCGCCTCCTGGACATCACCAGCACCTGGGTCGTGTCTGCGTGCTGCGCCTGCCACTCCGCCAGCCTCCTCCTCCTCCTCCTCCTCCTCCTCCTCTGTGCTGGCACCACTGCCACTAGCTTCTCCCTCCGCCTCCTGCAGCAGGTCATCTCCCCTCTGCATCGCGATGTTGTGCAGCGCACAGCAGACCACTACAATGCGAGCGACCCTGTCGGCCTGGTACTGCAGGGCCCCTCCGGAGCGGTCCAGGCACCTGAATCTCATCTTCAGGAGGCCAAGGCAGCGCTCCACCACACCCCTGGTTGCTGCATGGGCCTCGTTGTATCGGGTTTCCGCATTGGTCTGAGGCCTCCGTATAGACGTCATCAGCCAAGACCTCAGCGGATAACCCCTGTCGCCTAGCAGCCAGCCCCTCAGCCGGAGGGGACGTCCCTCAAACATCGCAGTGATGAACGACTGCGCCAGTATGTAGGAGTCATGCACACTCCCTGGGAACCTTGCACAGACGTTCATGATCCTCATGTGGGGGTCGCATACCACCTGGATATTCATGGAGTATGTCCCCCTCCTGTTTGTGAACACATCCCTGTCCCCTACAAGCGGGCGCATGGGGACGTGAACGCAATCGATTGCCCCCTGCACCATCGGTATCCCGGCCACGCTGGCAAATCCACGAGCTCGTGAGTCTTGAGTTGCTCAGTCCTCGGGAAAGGTGATGTAGCGATCGGCGATGGCATAGAAGGCGTCGGTCACATCCCGGATACACCTGTGGATCGATGACTGGGAGATCCCGGAGAGGTCCCCACTCGGAGACTGGAAGGAGCCGGTCGCATAGAAGTTAAGAGCGACCGTCATCTTGATGGCAACCGGGATCGCGTGTCCTCCCCCCGTTCCACGTGGGGCGAGGTGCGCCACGAGGTGACAGATATGTATCACCGTCCGCCTACTCAGCCAGAGTCTCCTCCTGCAGGTGATGTCCGTCATTGTTAGGAAAGAGACCCGGACACGGTACACCCTCGGCCTTGGTCGTCGCCTCTGGCGCCGTGGCTGCACCCTCACTCTCTCCTCTTCCTCTTCCTCCTCCTCCTCCTCCCCCCAATGCTGCTCGACGACTGGCAACTCCTCGGCCCTTCCCTCTGCTGCTGCAGCTGGCCCTGCAGCCACTGCGGGTTGTGGGTGTGGATGCTGCTGCATCGCCAAATGCAGTGCAGCGGCCCCAACCACTGCGCAGAACATAGCCGTTCTGTTCCCATGCATCGTGCTAACCTACAGAAGGGTGGTGGGGGGGCAGAGAAATGGGACATGTTAGACGGACGTTAGTCGACACATTGGCAGCCGCCTGCCACGGGATACCTGTGTGTCCCGGTGGTCTGGTCGCGCTGCTGACACGCGGGCATCCTAGCCCCTGGTCACTTTCTACATCCAACGACCAGTAAACTACGTCCTCTTCACCGGGGTGTCAGTGGCCTGTGGCCGTAAGCCACAGGGGAACCAGCGGCCGTGTACTCGTGACCGGCACGCCATGGCATGGTGGCAGACATTTTGTAACCGGGGTTGGACGGCTCACTCGCTCACTCTCTCCCTACCCCCCCCCCCCACTCCCACTACACCCCCCGTCTCCCCCACTCCCCCCTCAGTCTCCCGCACTCCCCCCTCAGTCTCCCCTACTCCCCCCTCAGTCTCCCCACTCCCCCCTCAGTCTCCCCACTCCCCCCGTCTCCCCCACTCCCCCCTCAGTCTCCCCTACTCCCCCCTCAGTCTCCCCCACTCCCCCCTCAGTCTCTCCCACTCCCCCCTCAGTCTCCCCTACTCCCCCCTCAGTCTCCCCACTCCCCCCTCAGTCTCCCCACTCCCCCCGTCTCCCCCACTCCCCCCTCAGTCTCCCCTACTCCCCCCTCAGTCTCCCCCACTCCCCCCTCAGTCTCCCGCACTCCCCCCTCAGTCTCCCCCGCTCCCCCCTCAGTCTCCCCTACTCCCCCCTCAGTCTCCCCCACTCCCCCCTCAGTCTCCCCCCTCAGCCTCCCTCACTCCCCCCTCAGTATTCCCCACTCCCCCCTCAGTCTCCCCCACTCCCCCCTCAGTCTCCCCACTCCCCCCTCAGTCTCCCCCACTCCCCCCTCAGTCTCCCCCACTCCCCCCTCAGTCTCCCCCACTCCCCCTCAGTCTCCCCCACTCCCCCCTCAGTCTCCCCCACTCCCCCCTCAGTCTCCCGCACTCCCCCCTCAGTCTCCCCCGCTCCCCCCTCAGTCTCCCCCACTCCCCCCTCAGTCTCCCTCACTCCCCCCTCAGTCTCCCCCACTCCCCCCTCAGTCTCCACCTATCCCCCCTCAGTCTCCCCACTCCCCCCTCAGTCTCCCCCACTCCCCCCTCAGTCTCCCCCTCAGTCTCCCCCACTCCCTCCCTCAGTCTCCCCCACTCCCCCCTGTCTTCCCCACTCCCCCCTCAGTCTCCCCCACTCTCCCCCTCAGTCTCCCCCCTCAGTCTTCCTCACTCCCCCTCAGTCTCCCCCACTCCCCCCTCAGTCTCCACCACTCCCCCCTCAGTCTCCCCACTCCCCCCCTCAGTCTCCCCCACTCCCCCCTCAGTCTCCCCCACTCCCCCCTCCGTCTCCCCCCTCAATCTCCCCCCTCAGTCTCCCCCCTCAATCTCCCCCCTCAGTCTCCCCCACTCCCCCCTCCCTCTCCCCCACTCCCCCCTCAGTCTCCCCCACTCCCCCCTCCGTCTCCCCACTCCCCCCTCAGACTCCCCCACTCCCCCCTCAGTCTCCCCCACTCCCCCCTCCGTCTCCCCCACTCCCCCCTCCGTCTCCCCCACTCCCCCCTCAGTCTCCCCCACTCCCCCCCGCTCTGGACCCCCCTCCCGTTCTCGGGGATGCCTTCCCCGTTGTGGCCAGACTCCAGCAGTGCGCTGAGCGGTGCACTCACCTAATCGAAGCTCTCGTCAGCCAGCACGACTGGTTGACGAACTTGAAAAGCAGGTGTGTTGGCCGGCGTGAAAACAGTGCGTGATGACGTCGGGACTTTGGCCCATCCGGCAGGAGTATAGCGGGGGGCCAATAAGTAGCGATTCTGGTCGTGTCGGGGGCGCGTTCGAGGCCTTTGCCGGGAATCCTGACGTGTAGTTTGTGCGGGGTTCGGAGAATAGCGGGAGGGCGTCGGACCTGCGTCGCCGTGAAAATTTGCGCGGCCCGCTATTCTCCGAACCGGCGTGAGTGCGGAGAATCGCGCCCATAGACTATCAGAATATATATCTGCTGGGCTGGGGAACGAATCTGGGTGGTCCACTATATATGCTATGGCCGTGAGCTCTGCTGCCTGTGCGCCTAAGTGACCGGGTAACTTTAAATCTATCTCTTCCAATGCACGTCCCTGTGCGTCCTCTACAGAGATGCCGCATCCTGTTCTGCGCTCACCATTTAAAACAGTGGATGAACCATCCACATAAATTCTCAGGGGTGCACACGTGTCTGCGTGCTGGAGGTTTTGAGTTGAACTTCCTATCTTCCTGGGGGGCGTCTTTGCAATGAAGGGTCCTGTGTTGTGGAGGGGGGCTACTATCTCGCAATCATGGGGTTGTCTTGGGTATTGGAGGTTGTTTGTTAAGAAGGTGTGTGTCTTAGTCCGTTTAACTGTGATGTCCCATCCCTGTAAAAGAAGGGTCCACCAAGCTGCTCTAATTTGGCTAACTGAACCGTCCTTCAGTCGTCCGTCCAATAGAAGCTGTGTGGGGGTGTGTTTGATCAGAATCGTTATGAGGTTGAGTCCGGTAATGTACGAAAAGTACTGTACTGCCCAGAATACTGCGAGTAGGTGCCTTTCGCAGGCTGAAAATCCTTGCTCAACTGGGTCTAAAAGTCTGGAGGCATAAGCTACTGGTCGTAGCTGCTCGTGCCGTTCCTGAAGGAGCACGGCCAAGAGGGTCAGATCTGTGCTTGCTACCTCAATTGCATAGGGGGAAAGCGGGTCTGGACTTGGAGTGCTGGGGCTGCGCTAAGGGCTTACTTTAAATCGTCCACGGCCTCTGTATGCTGCGGAAGCCATTCCCAAGGGGCTCCTTTCTTAAGGAGGTCTGAATCTGGGGCTGCCTTGGTCGCAAAACCATCGATATGGTTCCGACAGTACCCAACCAGTCCTAAAAATTACCGGAGGGCTGAAACATTTTGGGGAAGGGGCAATTTGATGATCGAGTCAATTCTTTTGAACTCGATCTCGCGTTTGCCGTGCGTAAGGACTGTACCCAAATACATCACTTTACTCTCCAATATTTGGGCCTTTCTGGGGTTACTTTACATCCAATTGTTTGCAGAAGTTCCAGGAGTTCAGACAGAAGCGTGATGTGCTCGGCCTTGGTGTCTGTCTGCAGTACTAGGTCGTCCACATACTGTACTAGACATTCGGGTCGGGACAATTTTGATAATCCATTTGCCAGCTGTCGGTGGAAAATGGAGGGGGAATTGTGGAATCCTTGTGGGAGGCATGTCCACGTGTACTGCTGACCTTTAAAAGTGAATGCAAATTTGTACTGGCACGCCTTCGCCAATGGGATTGACCAGAAGCCATTGCTAATGTCCAAAACCGAAAAAAACTTGCAGTTGAGTCCCTGCTTGAGCATGGTCTCGGGGCTTGTTGCTACCGTGGGGGCTACTGAGGGGTGACTTTATTGAGTTCCCGAAAATCAATGGTCAGACGCCATGATCCGTCGGGCTTCCTCACTGGCCAAATCGGTGCATTATTAGTTGAGGCTACTGATCTAAGTACGCCCTGCTCTAATAAGCTCTCTATTCCTTTGGCGATTTCTCCCTCTGCTTCCTGGGGAAATCTGTATTGTCGCTGGGGTTTAGGGTCAGGTCCTGTAACATGAACGGATCCTGTCATTCTGCCGAAGTCGTGCCTGTGATTGGCAAATGCTGATCGGTTGTTGTTTAATACTGCTCTAACCTGTTTGTCTGTGGAGAGTGTGGTCGGATCAAAGCAATAATCTCCTACTGCACTAATCCTGTTTTCATACTGTTGGAACCAACAATTCTACGGACTTGTAGGATTAGAATAGCGGTTTTAATATACTCACAACAGAGCCAGCCTATTAGCCATTGAACTTTCGGTGAACTGGCCGGCTGATGTGGCACTGATCTTTATACAGCAGCTTCCGGGGGAGGCGTCCTTGGCAGAGCCAAGGGAGAAGCCCCGTACAACTCGAGCATTCCCAGAGCTACTCCCCTGGAGGACAGGTAGTGCAGCTGCACATACAATATGGACACATGTATATACAGATTATAATCCGGTGTGAATCACATTCACTACATTCACCCCCTGTGAAAAAAATCGAGTCCAGCGGGGTGATGGCTCACAGAGTTAGTCTGTCCAGTGGATGAATTGTTCTTTTCGATCTGCGGAGCACCGGGGTTGCAGCCTCTTGCGGTGGCTGGGTGGGTGTTGAGAGCTGGGGTACGATGGCAGACTCCGGGGTGGGTCTCGTCCGAATTTTATACACCTCTGGCTCGACCGGAGAATGGGGGCGCTGGGGGCGGGCTGGTTCTGGCGCGTGGAACCGGTGGGGTGAGCTTGCGGAATTCGGGGCAGCAGCATAGGGAACGGGGTAAGGGGTTCCTCAGCAGGGATGGGGGGGCTGGATCCAGCGGGTGCCAGGTCCCGAAGGGATACTGTGTCCTGGCGACCGTCCGGGAACTCCACGAATGCGTACTGGGGGTTGGAATGGAGGAGGCGCACCTTTTCAACAAGGGGGTCAGTTTTGTGCCCCCTGACATGCTTCCTCAGGAGGACCGGGCCTGGTGTCCTCAGCCACGCCGGAAGTAGACTCCCGTGGTAGTGCCCCTAGAAAAAATTAAGAGTCGCTCGTGAGGGGTTTGATTTGTAGCTGTACAGAGGAGGGATCTGATTGCGTGGAGTGCGTCTGGGAGGACTTCTTGCCATTGGGTGACTTGGAGTTTTCTAGACCTGAGGGTCAGTAGGACGGTCTTCCAGACCGTCGCGTTCTCCCTCTCTACCTGCCCGTTCCCCCTGGGGTTGTAACTGGCAGTCCTGCTCGAGGCGATGCCCTTGTCGAGCAGGTACTTATGCAGATCGTCGCTCATAAAGGACGAATCCCGGTCGCTGTGCACGTAGCTGGGGAAACCAAACAGGGTGAAGACACTATGCAGGGCCCTAATGACTGTGTGGGAGGTCATATCAGGGCACAGAATGGCAAAAGGGAATCGGGAGAACTCGTCGATGATGTTGAGGAAATAAATGTTCTTGTTAGTGGAGGGGAGTGGCCCTTTGAAATCGATCGCAAGGCGTTCAAAGGGCCTAGAAGCCTTGACCAGGTGGGCCCTGTCTGGTCTATAGACGTGCGGTTTGCACTCTGCACAGACCAGGCCGTCCCTGGTGACCCATAGCCGCAGATGGTAACATTGTCCAGATACGGAAACGTGGCCCACAGCCCGTACTGGTCTACCATTCGGTCCATTGCTCGTTGGAACACCGAAACCCCATTAGTGACGCCAAAAGGGACCCTGAGGAAATAGAAGAGGCGGCCATCGGCCTCGAATGCCGTGTAGTGGCAGTCCTCCGGGCGGATTGGAACCTTGTGGTATGCAGACTTCAGATCCACCGTGGAAAATAGCCGATATTGGGCGATCTGATTAACCATGTCTGCAATTCTGGGGAGGGGATACGCGTCTAGGAGCGTAAAGCGATTTATGGTCTGGCTATAGTCGACGACCATGGAATATTTTTCCCCGGTCTTGACGACCACCACCTGAGCTCTCCAGGGACTATTACTGGCCTCTATGATCCCCTCACTGAGCAGCCGTCGGACCTCCGATCGGATAAAGACCCTATCCTGTAGGCTGTATCGCCTGCTGCGAGTAGCTACTGGTTTGCAATCTGGAGTGAGATTGGCGAAGAGCGGAGGGGGGGAGATGTGCAGCGTGGTTAGGCTGCAGATAGTGAGTGGGGGCAGGGGCCCGCCGAAGCTGAGGGTGAGGCTCTTGAGGTTGCACTGGAAATCCAGGCCTAATAAGAGTGGCGCACAGAGGTCGGGCAGGACATAAAGTTTAAATTTAGAATAACTAGCGCCTCGAATTGTGAGTGTAGCAACGGTGCGTCCTTAAATTTGGACTGAGTGGGAGCCCGAAGTGAGGGCGATAGTTTAGCTCACCGGAAAAATAGAAAGCGAACAGCGTCTTACCAGCTCTGGATGTATAAAGCTCTCGGTGCTCCCGGAGTCAAAGAGGCATGGCGTGCTGTACCCGTTGATCTGGACCTCCGCCATCAAACTTCGCAGGTGCTTGGGGCGGGATTGATCCAGGGTGACTGCGCTGAGATGCGGGTAGTCGGCGGTTCGATCAGCTGTGCTGGAGTGGCCCCGTGATGACTGCCCTCTGAGTTCGTAGTCGTCGAGGTGAGTTTCAGAGTTTGAAGGGGATGGATCCCAAGATGGCCACCCCCATGAGTCGCACATGGCCGGCCGCATGGAGGAGGATTGCCAGGATGGCTGCCATCATGAGTCGCACATGGCCGGCCGCATGGAGGAGGATTGCCAAGATGGTCGCCCCCATGACTCGCACATGCCAGGTGAGGGCGGAGTCGGCATACAGGCTGCAGCATTTCGGCGCCTGCAGGCCTGTGAATTCAGGGAACGAGTGCTTTGAGCCGTGGGAGGGTTTGAGGCTGGGGCTTTCTTCGCCAGACACACTCTTTTCGTCCGCAGCTGCTGCAGGTCGCGTCACGGGCCGGGCAGTGCTGCCGCGGGTGCTGGCTTTGGCCACAGAAATGGCAGGCTGGAGCAGCCGAGTAGCTGGCTGGGGCAGCAGAGTAACTGGCTGGGGCGGCAGAGTAACTGGCTTTGGCAGCGCGGTAGCTGGGGGGCCGTGTGGCACAGGCCTGGGGGGACTGTTGGTCGGGGTTCCACGATAAGGTTGCAGGGTCCGCAGGAAACGAGGTAAGGCTGCGGAAGGAAACTTCCATAGTGGTAGCAGCCTCCACAGTAGTGTCTAAGTCCTGGGCCCCCTTTTCTAGCAGTCTTTGGCGCACGTAGTTAGACCTAAGGCCCGCCACGAAAACGTCCCACGCAGCAAGCTCCCTATGTTCAGCCGCGGTAACGGCTTGATAATTACAGTCATTGGAAAGATTGTTCAGTTCCCGTACAAACTCGGCTAGCGTTTCTGTAGGCCGCTGACGGCGAGTCGTAAACACGTGGCATGCATAAACCTCGTTAATGGGCCTAACGTACATTTTGTCCAATATTGCCAGCGCTGCGGTGTAAGAACCGGCCAGATTTAGCTGTGTGGAGATTCTGTGGCTTACCCTCGCGTGCAGTAGGCTGAGTTTTTTTTCCTCCGATGTTCCGGCGGTGCTGGCTTCTGCCAGGTAGGCTTTAAAACATCTTAGTCAGTGGGAAAAAATTTCCTTAGCCTCTGCATCCTGTGGGTCGAGTTCTAGGCGTCCGGGCTTGAGGGCTGCTTCCATGATTTCTTCGACTGTTTCCTGAGTATATTAAATTGTTGGAACCAACAATTCTACGGACAGGTGCTTGTAGGATTAGAATAGCGGATTTAATATACTCACAAGAGAGCCAGCCTATTAGCCATTGAACTTTCGGTGAACTGGCCGGCTGGCCATGTGGCACTGATCTTTATACAGCAGCTTCCAGGGGAGGAGTCCTGGGCAGAGCCAAGGGAGAAGCCCCGTACAGCTCGAGCATTCCCAGAGCTACTCCCCCTGGATGACAGGTAATGCAACTGCACTTACAATATAGACACATGTATATACAGATTATAATCCTAGGTGAGAATCACATTCACCACACATACTCACCTACTGTGAGCGTTGCGGGGGCTCTTTCAGACCTTGCCATTCGCCAGACACACTGATTGACTGGGTCGAATGACAGGCTGTGTGCATTCATGAAATCAATTCCGAGTATGTGTTCTGCTGTGTGGGGCAGATCTACTAGAACAATGGGGTGTCTGGTGGAGATATTTCCCAGCTCGATGGGTACAGGGGCTGTAATATGTCCCTGCTGTGAGTGTCCTGTAACGCCGCTGAGTGTTATTGTGGCTGTAGTAGGCCACGTGTCTGCCTGTGGTGTAGTGGAGGAATTAATGGTCGTGCGAGACCCTCCTGTGTCCCAGAGTAATTCTATGGGCTGCCCCGAATTTTCGCTGTGACTTCCGGTCGTCCGGATCTGTCCCAGAGGGTGTCACAGACCCAAGTGGGGGAGTCCGAACACCGTCAGTCCGTTCCGTCCACATTGGTCTGTCCTGACTGCGTCCGTATACTGTGAATGGGCTTCGCTCTATTCCTGTTCAGAGTGTCTGTCTGTTGGCTTCACTGTGATTTCTGTGGTGCATTGCATTCTCTAGCAAAATGTCCTAACTGTCCGCAGTTAAAACAGTCCTGTGACTTCTGTGGGGGGCTGTTCTGTCCCTCATTTACCCATGCGGGGTTTTGGTGCGCTCTTACTGCTTGAATGTCTACCTCGGTTTGCGCCTCCTCGGGCTTCTTAAATGCTGTCTTACCATGAATAGATTGCTCCCAAGCGCGGGACAATCTTTTCAAGACCCATTTTTCATTATGGGCCTCTTCTGAGGGGTCGTAATTAGAGCAGGCTTTCTGTCCTGCCTCTGTGGCGTGGGAGATGATATTGCGGGTCCATTTAACCATGTTATCTTGGGTCAAATGTGCGCGGTCTAATTCACCGAAAACTGCAGTGAAGTGAATCCACAGCCTTCCTGCAAATGCTGTGGGGTGCTCGGTCTTTTTCTGCCTACATCTGTTTAGGCCTTCTACTGGGTCTCCTCTGTTATGCCCTATCACATCCAAAATAACTGTATGCATTTCCTCCAACGTTCTGTGGGTCGGGGAGGGCTGCTACTGCTGATGAGTCTAAACTCAAAACTGTGAGCTTAACCTGCTCTCGCGCATCAAGGCCGTACATGGTCGCCTGCTGTTTAACTTTCGCAAAGAATTGGTGGGGGTCTGAAGTGAGGAAGAACGGGGTGATTTTCTCACACGCGTCCCTTAATTGGGTCACGGTTAAGGGGGTGGTGTACGTGATCTCGGGTGCGCCGTCTGCGGTTGCTTTTCGTTGGGTGGTGACTGGGTTCATTGGTGCGGGTGCTATCTGATCTGTGGGGGGTTGGGGCGCTTTCCTTTTCTGCTGCGTTTCTAGCGCACATGTTCCCTGAACATATCGCTGCGCTGTCTCGCTTAACTCCTGCCAATCTGGTGCATTCTCTTCCTCTAGTTGCGTTCCAAAAGTATCTTGGAAGCCATTCTGCACAGAAAGCAGAGATTGCAGCTCCGCAATCTGCTTCCTACATTTTGTATAGTCCACTGTGCTTTGCCTTTGCTCAGTGGTGGCAGCATGGAGTGCTCTTAAAGCTGCCTTCAGGTCGCTGCACTGCTTCTTCAGTGTTTCTACCTGCTTCTCTGATTTCTGTCTTATCAAGACTGCACGGTGCATATCCTGATAGGCTTTTTCATATTGTACTTGGGAGCTGCTCAGATGGGCTAGACAAGACTGGTGTGCCCTCTTGGCATCATCCACCTCTCTATCCTTATCTGCCAACTTCTTTCTTAATTCTAGATTCTCTCTCTCTAAATCACTGACATCCACTTTACTCATGCGATGCCTTTCCTCTAATTCTGCTCGGAGCGTCCTGACGACCTCCACTGTGCCTCACAATTGTGCCAAACAGGACTGAATTGCCATCGGCTTACGTGCTTTACCTAAATTCCTTTTGTGAATGACGCTCAGGTCCTCCCACCAAGTATGTTCTGTATTCCGGGGGCCTGTTTCCTCATTCGAACAGAATTCACTCCAAAGGGGCCATCCTTTCCCTTTGAGGTACTTCCTGATCTCTTGTTCCCAAACGGGACACGTTCCTACTCTGCTGGTCGCTGCGACCACAAATTCTTGGGGTGCATGAGGCGTTCCATTGCCTGCATGGCCATCTCTTTCTCAATGCTCGCTCTTAAATTTAGAACAAGGGATGCTAAGGCGGTGTTATAAATTGCGGGTACGGCTTTCGCTATTTTCCGAAGTATAAACTCCCGACAGTTTGACGCGACAAAAATCTCTCGGTTTTACCTTATAACCCTGTTAGTTACGCATGCAAAAACACACTTCCGAATTATGAGGAGTGATGTGAACTACTTGAACACTTGTGGTTTTTCCTTTTACCAATTGGATTTCTGATTCAAATTGCTGGGTTCTCTCGGAGTGGGGGAGCCAGTTCTAGTCGAGTCCCGTCAGAGTTCGCCACTAAATGTTGCTCGTTCTGGGTGAGTGTGCTTTACACTCAATTGGCTCTGTTTTATTCCTTAGCTCTAGAGTCGCCAGGTATCCTTATGATACCGCCATGAGGTTCAAGTTCAAATTCAGATCAATGACTCAATACACCAGTTAGTAAGTTCAAACAAGACACATCTATTATTACACATTTATTTACTACTCGTGCATATAATACTAAGACTAAACTGTTCCTACCACTACTAGGCCAATACTTATCTGGAATAAGGGAACTGCCGGATCGGGGAACAATGGCCTCTTGCTTTGTCCTGGATCCGCAAGCTTCCAGTTGGTGTGGACTAAAGGGGTCAGGAGTGTCTACTCTCGTAGCGTGCGTTGTATGATACTTACTTGTCGGAGTAGCAATTGGCCAGGCCTCTCCTTCTCACGTTCAAGTTCTTGGAGAGCTGCTGCAAAGGTGTTCTGCTGGGAGGGCTGGCTAAGAGATCAAATTCGTCTTGGGACCTTATTTTTATAGGTCCCAGGGGCTTCACGCCCATCTGGGCGGACCCTATACCTGCTTGCAATCGATTGGACCTCATACCAATCGATTGGTTTGAATTCCCCAATACTGGGGCTGTTTCCCGATCGCTGGGCGATTCTTGGGGCTGTTTGTAACTTATTGTCCGGGACTCCTGCTGGCACCGAAGAGTCTGGCTTGGCCTTTGTTATTCGCGATTGTGTCCATTGTGCCCGGGTTCACCGGGAATCGCTCAATTAATATGCGCAGCTTGTTAGTTTCTATGCTGTCTGGTTTCTTCACAGACAGAATCCACAGAGAGGTTCTGCAACCTGCTTGCCTCTCTGACATTGTCCAATTTTCCCTGCATGCGTTTCAATTCTCCATTTAATGTCGGGAAGTGGCCAGCTTCGGTGGCTGCACTATGCAGAATAATACTTTTCAATAAATCAAATTCAATTCAATTTGATATACCTCCAATAAACTACCTTTTAAAAAAAGAAGAGGCTGGGGATGTCTGACTGCCCCGGGATGGGGATGTCTGACTGCCCCGGGATGGGGATGTCTGACTGCCCCGGGATGGGGATGTCTGACTGCCCCGGGATGGGGATGTCTGACTGCCCCGGGATGGGGATGTCTGACTGCCCCGGGATGGGGATGTCTGGCTGCCCCGGGATGGGGATGTCTGACTGCCCCGGGATGGGGATGTCTGACTGCCCTGGGATGGTGATGTCTGACTGACCCCGGGATGGGGATGTCTGACTGCCCCGGGATGGGGATGTCTGACTGCCCCGGGATGGGGATGTCTGACTGCCCCGGGATGGGGGATGTCTGACTGCCTCGGGATGGGGATGTCTGGCTGCCCCGGGATGGGGATGTCTGACTGCCCCGGGATGGGGATGTCTGGCTGCCCCGGGATGGGGATGTCTGACTGCCCCGGGATGGGGATGTCTGACTGCCCCGGGATGGGGATGTCTGACTGCCCCGGGATGGGGATGTCTGACTGCCCCGGGATGGGGATGTCTGACTGCCCCGGGATGGGGATGTCTGACTGCCCCGGGATGGGGATGTCTGACTGCCCCGGGATGGGGATGTCTGACTGCCCCGGGATGGGGATGTCTGACTGCCCCGGGATGGGGATGTCTGACTGCCCCGGGATGGGGATGTCTGACTGCCCCGGGATGGGGATGTCTGACTGCCCCGGGATGGGATGGGGATGTCTGACTGCCCCGGGATGGGGATGTCTGACTGCCCCGGGATGGGGATGTCTGACTGCCCCGGGATGGGGATGTCTGACTGCCCCGGGATGGGGATGTCTGACTGCCCCGGGATGGGGATGTCTGGCTGCCCTGGGATGGGGATGTCTGACTGCCTCGGTATGGGGATGTCTGACTGCCCCGGGATGTGGCTGTCATGTACATTCCCTGGAAAGCGTGCACACATGTGCATGATCTTCATGTGGTGGTCGCACAATAGCTGGACATCCAGGGAGTGGAACCCCGTCCTGTTGATGTAGGGCACTCCCAGATGGCCCAGTGAGAACAAGGTGACAGGCGTGCCATCCACTACCTCCTGGACCTGGGGCATCTCAGCAATGGTGGAGAATCCTGCCGCCTGGGCATGGCCGGGTCCATGCCAAAGTTTATATAGTTCTCTGCCCGGGCAAACAGGGCACCGGGTCTTCAAGAATGCACTTGTGGGCTGTGGCTTGTGATATGCTGCAGACGTTCCCGCTTGAGCCCTGGAATGATCCTGAGGCTTGGAGGTTCAGGGCTGCATCGACGTTGATGGCCACCAGCAGCGGGTGTCCTCTTCCTCCTCATGGTGCCAAATCCATGAGGACATGGCACAGGTGCCACACCATTTCCTTGTTGAGGGAGAACCTCTTGCAACATATGCTGTCCGTCATATGTTCGAATGATCAACGACATGCGTGCACCTTGGGCCACCACGTGACCCTCCCTTTGGCTCGCTCCTTGGCCTGGTGGGCAGCCACTTCCTCAGGGTGTGGGGCTGGGCCCTGCACATGGGATGCTGCCTCGAGTTTCTGTTGACACTGCTGCCACCACCTTTTTCGATGTCTGGCCACCTGGACTGCCAGCAGCACCACAAGAGCAGCCTCAGTGGGGTCCAAGATATAATCCATTTCCCCAACCGGAAATCATGGCTTAATCGGGAACTGAAGGACAGGTCTGAGGCGTTCAAGTCAGGTGACTCTGATCTATACAAGAAGTCAAGGTATGATCTCCGCAAAGCCACCCGGGATGCAAAGAGACAATATGAGACCAAGCTGGAGTCACAGACTAGCGTTACAGACTCTCGCAGGTTGTGGCAAGGCCTAAACAACATAACGGGCTACAAAGTGAAGCCGAGCAATATCTGCGGCAGCAGTGCACCCCACCCCGATGAACTCAATGCATTCCAGGCTCGGTCCGAGCAGGAAACCATCACCCACTGCCGAGTGACCCAGCAGCCCCGGACACACCCATACCCGCCGTCACAGCTTCCAAAGTCAGTTTAGACTTCCTGAAAGTGAACCCTCAGAAGGTGACAGGCCTGGACGGGATCCCTGGTCGTGCACTCAGAGCCTGCTCGGACCAGCTGGCAGATGTGTTCGTGGACATCTTCAACCTGTCCCTACTCCGCTTCGAGGTCCCCACCTGCTTCAAGAAAACCACCATCATACCGGTGCCAAAGAAGGACCAGGCAACGTGCCTCAATGACTACCGTCTGGTGGCCCTGACATCAATCGTATTGAAGTGCTTCAAGAGGTTGGTCATGAAGCAGATCAACTCAATACTCCCAGGATGCCTAGATACACTGCAATTCGCATACTTTAGGAACTACTACTGGGCGGCAAGTACAACCATTATTAGGAAATGGGGAGTAGGGGAGGGGTTGGTGTGGGAGTGGGTAGAGGCGGCATCATGTGAGGGCACAAGTTTGGGGGCATTGGTAATGGATCCTCAGCCATTCTCTCTGACCACGTACTCCAAAAGCCCAGGAGTACTGGCGGCTCTGAGAGATTAGGGGCAGTGGTGGAAGCATATGGGAGTGGAGGGAGCGTCGGTGTGGGCTGTGGGGATCGATTTATTGATGGGAGATTTCCATGTTTGGAGCATTTGGAGGAGGAGTTTGAATTGCCAGGAGGGAATGGGTTCTGATATCTGCAGGTAAGGGATTATGAACGAAGGCAGGCATCGACCTTTCCTCTCCTACCGCCACAGGGGATACAGGACAAGGTAGTTTCTCGAATGGGAGTGTGGGAGGGGAAGATTTCGGAAATATATAAAGAATTTATGAAGTGGAAGGAAACCCAGATAGGGGAGCTAAAGTGTAAATGGGAAGATGAGCTGCATGGGGAGGTAGAGGCGAGTCTGTGGGAGGATGCGCTGAGTATAGTCAACACGTCCTCATCATGTGCCTGACTCAGCCTAATACAATTCAAGGTGGTTCACCGGGCAGTGCAAGCCCTCCCCTCCCGCACCGGCTCCACTCTAACAGTACTTTCCTTATTCCCAGGGTTTTTCCCGAACACACAAACCCAGAGATCACCCTGTTTACCCGCTTAAAAAATGCCTTTGGTATAAAAATAGGGAGGCACTGGAAAACAAACAAAATCGGGAGAACCGTCATTTTTACGGTTTGTACCATCCCCACCAGTGACAACGGGAGCATATCCCACCTCCGAAAGTCCTCCTTCATTTGTTCAACTAACTGGGTCAAATTTAATTTATGTAACTGCTCACAATTCCATGACACCTGAATTCCCAGGTCATGAAAACTCACTTTAAACGACAGCTCCTCCAGTCTCCTCTCCTGCCCCCTCACCTGGATTGCAAAAACCTTGCTCTTAACCATATTCAATTTGTACCCCGAGAACCGGCCAAATTCCCCTAAGATCATGCTTGACAAATCTGTTGGAATTCTTTGAAGATGTAACCAGTATAGTTGACAAAGGGGAGCCAATCGATGTAGTATATTTGGACTTTCAGAAGGCATTTGACAAAGTCCCTCATAAGAGATTATTGTGCAAAATTAAAGCAAATGGGATTGGAGGAATTGTATTGAGGTGGATAGAAAACTGTTTGGCAGAGAGGAAACAAAGAGTAGGGATTCCTACTAACGGTCCTTTACAAATTGGCAGGCAGTAACTGGTGGGATACTGGGACCCCAGTTGTTCACAATATATATTAATGATTTGACAAAGAGTCATCGGACTCGAAACGTTAGCTCTTTTCTCTCCCTACAGATGCTGCCAGACTTGCTGAGATTTTCCAGCATTGTCCCTTTCGTTAATGATTTGGATGAGGGAACCAAATGTAACATCTCAAAGTTTTCGGATGAAACCAAATTAGGTGGGAGGGTGAATTGTAACAAGGATGCAGGGATCCTACAGCAAGATCTGGACAGGTTGGGCAAGTGGGCAAATCAATGGCAAGTGCAGTATAATTTTGATGTGTGACAAGTGGATAAGCAAAAATAGGAAGGCAGATTACTACCTGAATGGTTGTAAATTGGGAGAGGGGAGTGTGCAGCGGGACCTGGGTGTCCTTGTGCACCATTCGCTGAAGGTAAGCATGCAGGTGCAGCAGGCGGTAAAGAAGGCCAATGGTATGTTGGCCTTCATTGCGAGAGGTTTCGAGTACAGAAGCAGGGATGTGTTGCTGCAATTATACAAGGCCTTGGTGAGGCCACACCTGGAGTATTGTGTGCAGTTTTGGTCTCCTTCTCTGAGGAAGGATGTTCTTGCTCTTGAAGTGCAGCGAAGGTTTACCAGACTGATTCCAGGGATGGCGGGACTGCCATATGAGGAGAGATTGAATCGGTTAGGATTGTTCGCGCTGGAGTTCAGAAGAATGAGAGGGGATCTCATAGGGATTTATAAAATTCTAACAGGACTAGACAGGGTAGATGCAGGGAAGATGTTACCAAAGATGGGTGTGTCCAGAACCTGGGGTCACAGCCTGAGGATTCAGGGTAAACCATTTTGGACAGAGATAAGGAGAAGTTTCTTCACACAAAGAGTGGTGAGCCTGTGGAATTCATTACCACAGGAAGTAGTTGGTGCTGAAAATTTGAATATATTCAAGAGGTGGCCGGATATAGCACTTGGGGAGAATGGGATCAAAGGTTATGGGGAGAATGTAGGATTAGGCTCTTGAGTTGGATGATCAGCCATGATCGTGATGAATGGCGATGCAGGCTTGAAGGGCCAAATGGCCTACTCCTGCTCCTATCTTCTATGTACGTATCTAAGCATGTATCTGCATAATTTCTCCCATCCCCCCTAATGGGTCAGAAATACATAGGAGTAGGTCGTCTGCATATACCGAGACCCTGTGTTCCACCCACACACACACACACCCCCCCCCCACCCCGGACTGGCCCCTTCCAGACCTTTGACGCTCTTAACGCCATCGCCAATGGCTCTGCAGCCAAGGCAAAGAACGTGGGGAGAGGGGACATCCCTGCCTTGTTCTCACAGTGCAGCATGAAGCTCACCCGGTTCAAAGAACAAAGAGAAAGAACAAAGAAAAATTACAGCACAGGAACAGGCCCTTCGGCCCTCCAAGCCTGTGCCAATCCAGATCCTCTATTTAAAACTGTCGCCTATTTTCTAAGGATCTGTATCCCTCTGCTCCCTGCCCATTCATGTATCTGTCTAGATACATCTTAAATGATGCTATCGTGCCCGCCTCTACCACTTCTGCCGGCAATGTGTTCCAGGCACCCACCACCCTCTGCGTAAAGAACTTTCCACGCATATCTCCCTTCAACCTTTCCCCTCTCACCTTGAACTCATGATCCCTAGTAATTGAGTCCCCCACTCTGGGGAAAAAGCTTCTTGCTCTCCACCCTGTCTATACCTCTCATGATTTTGTAGACCTCAATGAGGTCCCCCCTCAACCTCCATCTTTCTAATGAAAATAATCCTAATCTACTCAACCTCTCTTCATAGCTAGCGCCCTTCATACCAGGCAACATCCTGGTGAACCTCCTCTGTACCTTCTCCAAAGCATCCACATCCTTTTGGTAATGTGGCGACCAGAACTGTACGCAGTATTCCAAATGTGGCCTAACCAAAGTCTTATACAACTATAACATGACCTGCTGACTCTTGTACTCAATACCCCTTACGATGAGACAAGCATCCGTATGCCTTCTTGACCACTCTATCGACCTGCGCAGCCTCCTTCAGGGTACAATGGTTTAGGGGCTGGTTTAGGGGCTGGTTTAGCTCACTGAGCTAAATCGCTGGCTTTTAAAGCAGACCAAGCAGGCCAGCAGCACGGTTCAATTCCTGTACCAGCCTCCCCGGACAGGCGCCGGAATGTGGCGACTAGGGGCTTTTCACAGTAACTTAATTGAAGCCTACTCGTGACAATAAGCGATTTTCATTTCATTCAATGGATCTGAACACCCAGATCTCTCTGTACATCAATTTTCCCCAGGGCTTTTTCATTTACCGTCTAGTTCGGTCTTGAATTGGATCTTCCAAAATGATTCACCTCGCATTTGCCCGGATTGTACGCCATCTGCCATTTCTCCGCCCTGTACTCCAATCTATCTATATCCTGCTGTATTCTCTGACAGTCCCCCTCGCTATCTGCTACTCCACCAACCTTAGTGTTATCTGAAAACTTGCTAATCAGACCACCTATATCTCCCTCCAGATCATTTATGTATATCACAAACAACAGTGGTCCCAGCACGGATCCCTGTGGAACACCACTGGTCACAGTTCTCCATTTTGAGAAACTCCCTTCCACTACTACTCTCTGTCTCCTGTTGCCCAGCCAGTTCTTTATCCATCTAGCTAGTACATCCTGGACCCCATGAGACTTCACTTTCTCCATCAGCCTACCATGGGGAACCTTATCAAATCCCTTACTGAAATCCATAGATATGACATCTGCAGCCTTTCCCTCATCAATCAACTTTGTCACTTCCTCAAAGAATTCCATTAAGTTGGTCAGACATGACCTTCCCTGCACAAAACCATGTTGCCTATCACTGATAAATCCATTTTCTTCCAAATGGGAATAGATCCTATCCCTCAATATCTTCTCCAGCAGCTTCCCAACCACTGACGTCAGGCTCACCGGTCTATAATTACCTGGATTATCCCTGCTACCCTTCTTAAAGAAAGGGACAACATTAGAAATTCTCCAGTCCTCCAGTACCTCACCCGTGCTCAAGGATGCTTCAAAGATATCTGTTAAGGCACCAGCTATTTCCTCTCTTGCTTCCCTCAGTAACCTGGGATAGATCCCATTCGGACCTGGGGACTGGTCCATCTTAATGGCTTTTAGAATACCCAACACATCCTCCCTCCTTATGTCAACTTGACCTAGCGTAATCAACATCTATCCCTAACCTCAACATCCGTCATGTCCCTCTCCTCGGTGAATACTGATGCAAAGTACTCGTTAAGAATCTCACCCATTTTCTATGATTCTACGCATAACTTTCCTCCTTTGTCCTTGAGTGGGCCAACCTTGTCTCTGGAACAAAGAAGAACAAAGAAAAATTACAGCTCAGGAACAGGCCCTTCGGCCCTCCAAGCCTGCGCCGATCCAGATCCTCTGTCTAAAACTGTCGCCTATGTTTTAAGGATCTGTATCCCTCTGCTCCCTGCCCATTCATGTATCTGTCTAGATACATCTTAAATGACGCTATCATGCCGGCCTCTGCCACCTCCGCCGGCAATGCGTTCCAGGCACCCACCGCCCTCTGCGTAAAGAACTTTCCACGCATATCTCCCGTAAACTTTTCCCCTCTCACCTTGAACTCATGATCCCTAGTAATTGAGTCCCCCACTCTGGGAAAAAGCTTCTTGCTATCCACCCTGTCTATACCTCTCATGATTTTGTAGACCTCAATGAGGTCCCCCTCAACCTCCGTCTTTCTAATGAAAATAATCCTAATCTACTCAACCTCTCTTCATAGCTCGCCCCCTCCATACCAGGCAACATCCTGGTACCCATCTAGTTACCCTCTTGCTCCTTATGTATGAATAAAAGGCTTTGGGATTTTCCTTAACCCTGTTTGCTAAAGATATATCATGACCCCTTTTAGCCCTCTTGATTCCTCATTTCAGATTGGTCCTACATTCCCGATATTCTTCGTCTGTCTTCAGTCGCCTAGACCTTCCTTTTTCCTCTTAGCTAGTCTCACAATTTCACCTGTCATCCATGGTTCCCTAATCTTGCCATTTCTGTCCCTCATTTTCACAGGGACATGTCTGTCCTGCACTCTAATCAACCTCTCTTTAAAAGCCTCCCACATATCAAATGTGGATTTACCTTCAAACAGCTGTTCCCAATCCACATTCCCCAGCTCCTGCTGAATTTTTGTATAGTTGGCCTTCCCCCAATTTAGCACTCTTCCTTTTGGACCACTCTCGTCTTTGTCCATGAGTATTCTAAAACTTACGGAATTGTGATCACTATTCCCAAAGTAATCTCCAACTGAAACTTCAACCACCTGGCCGGGCTCATTCCCCAACATCAGGTCCAGTATGACCCCTTTCCGAGTTGGACTATTTACATACTGCTCTAGAAAACCCTCCTGGATGCTCCTTACAAATTCTGCTCCATCTAGACTTCTAACAATTAGTGTATCCCAGTCAATGTTGGGAAAATTAAAATCTCCTATCACCACCACCCTGTTGCTCCGACATCTTTCCATAGTTTGTTTACATATTTGTACCTCCATCTCACACCCACTGTTGGGAGGTCTGTAGTACAGCCCCAACATTGTTACCGCACCCTTCCTATTTCTGACCTCTGCCCATATTGCCTCACTGCTCGAGTCCTCCATCGTGCTCTCCTTCAGCACAGTTGTGATATCCTCTCTGACCAGTAATTCAACTCCTCCACCCCTTTTACCTCCCTCTCTATCCCACCTGAAGCATCAACATCCTGGGATATTTAGTTGGCAATCATGCCCGTCCCTCAATCAAGTCTCAGTAATAGCAATAACATCGCACTCCCAGGTACTAATCCAAGCCCTAAGTTCACCTGCCTGACCTACTACACTTCTTGCATTAAAACAAATGCACCTCAGACCACCAGTCCCTTCACCAGTCATCATCTGCTCCCTGCCTACTCTTCCCCTTAGTCACGCTGACTTCATGATCTAGTTCCTTCCAGGCTTTAATTACTACCTCCTTACTGTCCAGTTATCTCCTCATTTGGTTCCCATCCCCCTGCCCCATTAGTTTAAACCCTCCTCAACAGCGTTAGGAAAAGCACCCCCAAGGACATTGGTTCCACTCCGGCCCAGGTGTAGACCATCCAATTTGTAGTAGTCCCCCACCTCCCCCAGAACCAGTCCCAATGTCCCAAAAATCTGAACCCCTCCCTCCTGCACCCCCTCTTAAGCCACGCATTCATCCTGCCTATTCTTTAATTTCTACTCTGACTACCATGTGGCACTGGCAGCAATTCTGAGATTACTACCTCTGTGGTCCGACTTTTTAACTTGGCTCCTAACGCCCTAGATTCTGCTTGTAGGATGTCAACCCGTTTTTTACCCATATCACTGGTGCCTATATGCACCACAACAACTGGCTGTTCACCCTCCCCCTTATCTGAGACATCCCTGCCAAGGCAATATACCATTCAGGAGTCTCGTTTTCGGCCACAAAGCCGCCTAACTACTCCCCTTGCAATTGAATCCCCTATGACTATAGCCCGTCCACTCTTTTTCCTGCCCTTCTGTACAGCAGAGCCAGCCACGGTGCCATGAACTTGGCTACTGCTGCCTTCCCTTGGTGAGCCATCTCCCCCAACAGTATCTACAGAGAGGGAGATGACCGCAGGGGACACCGGCACTGCCTTCCTGCTTTTTCTCTGCCTTTTGGTCACCGATTCCATTTCTCCCTCAGCAATCCTAATCTGTGGTGTGACCAATTTGCTGAACATGCTATCCACTACCTCCTCAGCATCGTGGATGCTCCAAAATAAGTCCATCTGCAGCTCTAGAGCCATCATGCGGTCTAACAAGACCTGCTGGGGGACACACTTCCCGCACGTGAAGGAGCCAGGAACATCAGCCGCGTCCCTGAGCTCCCACATTGAGCAAAAGGAGCAGAACACGGGTCTGAGATCTCCTGCCATTTTTAATCTTAAGCTGAATTTAGTCATCTATAATATCAAATAATAGAGAAATGAAAAAGGAAAAAAAAAAGAATAATTGTTACCAATCACACAATAAAAAAAACCAAAATAGAAAAACCTTACCTGATCAACACACCTCAGGGAAAAGAAAAAAGAAAAACTACTTACCATTCACCAGCCAATCACTTACCTGCTGGCTGTGAGGTCACAGTTCAACATCTTTCTACTTCTGCCTGCCCTCGAGTCTCCCTCTTGATCTTTACTCGGCTGGGATCCTTACAGTGATTGTTTTTTCTTTGGTTAGAGGAGGAGTTAGGGAGGGAAACACTGAAGAAGTGTTTGGGGTTTAACTGTCACTTGACAACAGCTCCTCCACAAACCACCTTCTGGATACAGTGACCGCAATGCTCTGATGCAAATTTTCCCCGCAACAGCCAATCAGTGGCTCTGCTCTGCTGCCCTCTGCTGGATCCTGGTTTGTCCGCACACTCACCACGGGTACCTGGTACAGCAACCAAACCCAGTCAATAAAGCCCTGCCCAAATCCAAACCATCCCAGGACCTCCCACAAATAATTGCATTCAACCTTTTCGAAGGCCTTTTCTGCGTCCATAGCGACCACTACCTCCATCTCACTCCCCTCGGAGTGATCACATTTAGGAGCCTACTAACATTGACCATTAGCTGACTACCTTCAACACACCCCGCTGGTCTTCCCCTATCACCCCCAGAACACAGTCCTCTATCCTTGAGGCCAAACTTTTAACCAGAAATTTGGCATCAACATTCAGTCGGGCAATTGGTCTGCATGACCTTCATTGCTCTGGGTCCTTCTCCTGCTTCAGGATCAATGAGAGCGAAGCCTGTGACATTGTTTGGGAAAGGACACCTCGCTCCTTGTCTCATTAAATGCCCTCACCAGCAGCGGGCCCGTCATCCCAGAAAATGTCTTGTAAAATTCCACAGGGTAGCCGTCTGGTTCCAGGTCTTTACCCAACTCCCAATCCCTCCACTAACCCTTCCTCCACCTTCAAAAACTCCAACCCTTCCAAAAACTGCCTCAACCCCTCCACCCTAGCTAGGGGTTCATAAGAACATAAGAACATAAGAACATATGTTCTTATGTTCCGACTCATTCAGCGAACTATTAAACTCCTTGAACACCCCATTCACCCGTGCTGGGTTCAAGACCGTGTTTCCCCCTCTGTCCTTCACTGTTCCTACCTCCCAGGCTGCTTCCCTCTTCCTTAGCTGGTGTGTGAGCATCCTACTGGTCTTATCCCCATACTCGCCCATAACGCACCCCCCCTCGATTTCCTTCGCTGTCCCAGCACCTTCCCTGTGGATAACAGACCAAACTCCATTTTCAGCTTCTGCCGCTCCTTCAACAGTCCCATCTCCAGGGCTTCAGCATACCTTCTGTCCACCTGGAGTATTTCCCGAACCAGCTGATCCATCTCTAACTGCTCCAACTTCTCCCTATGGGCCCGTATTGAAGTTAACTCCCCCCTAACCACTGCCTTCAGCGCTTCCCATACTATTGCTGCCAAAACTTCCCCCATATCATTTATCTCCAAATAATTCTGGATGGCTCCCCACACCCGCCCGCACACCTCCTCATCCACGAACTGTCTCACATCCAGTCTCTATTGCGAGCGCTGACCTCCCTCCTTGCTCACCCATATTGTTATGGGCCAGGGCTTAGAGAACCCCAAAGTGTATCATGTAATTCACCTGACCCACAACTTTTAATAGATTGTGGTATGGGGTGCACATGGCCCACTCTACAGGTGTGGTACAACAGAAATGGAAAAGTGTTTTTTAAAGCAAAACGATGTTTATTCTATGAACTCAAGTTAACCTTTTTAAAACATACAGTGAACATCTTAGCAGCATCAATTAAAATATAACCCCCAAAGAATACAACACTGAGTAAACCTTAAGCTGTCCTTTTAACATCTATAAGACTTTAAAAAAAACTTTTAACAGAAGCACATCAGGTTAAAGCCATGACTGAGAGCAGCTGTTAGTTTTAAATCACCACAGTCTTTAGATTACAGAGAGAGAGACTAATACACCTTCTGGCTGTGACTGCAGCTATCCAGCTCTGAAAACGAAACTAAAACACACCCTGCAGCAAACAGTCTAAAACAAAAGTAAAAAGCTGACAGACAGCCCAGCTCCACCCACACTCTGACATCACTGATAAACACCCATTTCTTCAAGGTACTCTCACATGACAGTATATCCACCCAGTGTGGGGCATGGTCCGACACGACAATCGCCGAATACTCGGCAATTATCACCCCCGCCAGCAAAGCCCTGTTCAAAATGAAAATGTGAATCCGGGAGTACACTTTATGGACATGGGAGAAAAAAATAAAACTCCTTCGCTCTTGGCCATCCGAACCTCCATGGGTCTACTCCCCCCACCCATCTGTTCCATAAACCTCTTTAGCTCCTATGCCACGGCTGACACCCACCCTGTCCTTGAACTCGACCGATCAATCCTCGGATCACTGACCGTATTGATGTCTCCCCCCATGATCAGCTTGTGCGAGTCCAGGTCCAGAATTTTCCCTAACACCCACCTTATAAATTCCATGTCATACCAATTTGGTGGGTAAATATTTACTGAAACCACCACCATCCCCTCCAGCTTCCCACTCCACATGGTATACCTACCCCCCCGAGTCCGCCACTATATTCCCTAACTCAAATGACACCTGCTTATTAATCAAGATCGCAACCCCCCTAGTTTTAGAGTTCAGCCCCAAGTGAAATATCTGCCCGACCCACCTCTTCCTCAGCCTAGTCTGATCCACTACCCTCAGGTGTGTATCTTGTAACATTGCCACGTCGCATTCAACCCCCTCAAATGCGTGAATACCGGCCTATTCAGCCCTCCTACGTTCCACGTGATCAGCCTGGTCGGGGGTACCCTCCCCCCACCCACTGCTGATCAACCATCACCTTCTTAGGCCAGCCTGCAGCCCACGTCCCGCAACTCCTCAGGCCCGCCCTCGGGCACCCACCGTCCTCGACCTCCAATTTGTCTCCAAGCGCCTGTCCCTCCCCCAACAGCAGAACAATTCCCCCTCCCCCACTAAAAAAACAACAATCCCAGCCCCCCCGTATCAAACTAATTACCAGCTCACCCCCCCCACTGAGCTTCCATCAGCTAGCCCTCCCAGCTAGCCTGGTAGCCTCCGCCCATGGCGCCAAACACCCTACCCCCCACTGATCACCCTCACCCCTCGCTCGAACATACATATGCAAATGACAATCCTCAACAAACACAAAGAAGAAAATTCCACCACCATCCCCCCACAAGTACAAAGTTAACCCGCGTGTAAAACTGAGCAACGGCCCAAAAGTTGGAGCAAGAACAATACATACAAAACTCAAATAGAAAAGAAATTTAGCAGCACAGGTACAGAATTACTCACCCCCAAGTTCAACGTCCTCCATCAACTGCCAATCCACTGTCTTTAACAAAGTTCATTGCCTCATCCGCTGATCCACAATAAAGTTCTTGACCCTCATAGGTGACCCACAAACGAGCTGTGTGCAACATCCCGAACTTCACCCCCTTCTTTAAACTCGCCGATTTAACTTTGTTGAAGCTCGCCCTTCTTTTGGCCAGTTCCGCACCCAAGTCCTGGTAAATGCGCAGCTCGTTATTTTCCCATTTGCAGCTCCTCGTCTGCCTGGCCCACCTCAAGATCTGCTCCTTGTCCAGGAACCGGTGCATTCGCACTACTATTGCTCTCAGTGCTCATTCATCCATGGCTTCCTCGCAAGCGCTCTGTGCGCACTGTCCACCTCCAAGGGTCGAGCAAACGCACCTTCATCCAGCAGCTTCTCGAACAGGTGAGCATACCAGCTTTTCCGGATTGAATTCCATTTGCCAATGATCAGTCCACCTGACCAGCCTGTCGATATCCCCCTGATATCAAACGCTGTCCTCACTATTTATCACCGCACCAATTTTCGTATCATCCATAAATGTACTGATCAACCTTCTTACATTCATGTCTAAATCATTTATATGAACCACAACAGCAAGAGCCCCAATACTGATCCCTGCGGGACCCCACTGGGTCCCTGTCTGGGTTCCAGACAGAAAAACACCCCTCGACCATCACACTCTGCTTCCTACCACTCAGCCAAATTTGGATCCAAATTTACAAATTTCCTTGTGTCCCATCGGCTGTGTTTGGGAGCAATTCCGAGAGACAACATTAATCTACATTTGGAGAGGCTGGGATTAATCAGGAACAGTCAGCATGGTTTTGTTAAGGGGAGGTCATGTCTGACCAAATTGTTTGAATTTTTGAAAGAGGTGACCAGGTCTGTAGATGAGGGAAATATATTTGATGTAGTCCACTTGGACTTCAGCAAGGCTTTTGATAAAGTCCACATTCGGCCCCCACCAACAAGCCTGGACTTGCAGAGGCCTACCGACTGAACTGGCTTGGGACAATTCACACCTCTTTAACCTGGAGTTACCTCTCTCTCTGCATCTTTGATGATTTGATTGCCTGCAGGTGCTCGCATTCCGGGGCATCTCTGACTGTGTCTATATAAACATTTCTGGAACAAGCCTTTCCATTCACCTGAAGAAGGAGCCGTGCTCCGAAAGCTCGTGTTTGAAACAAACCTGTTGGACTTTAACCTGGTGTTGTAAGACTTCTTACTGTGCTCACCCCAGTCCAACGCCGGCATCTCCACATCATGGTTTTTCATTTTACCCACTGATGTATATCCTTCGATATCCAGTGTTCATTGGATTTGTTGGTCCAACCATTTTATTTCATTGAAACATATTCATAGAATCCCTACAGTGCAGAAGGAGGCCATTCAGCCCATCGAGTCACTGACCCTTCGAAAGACCACCCTACCTATGTGCTATCCCCACCTTATCCCCATACAACCTTTGGACATTAAGGGGCAACTTAATTGTGGCCAATACACCTAGTCTGCACATCTTTTTATATCACTTACTCCTTGGTAACATAATGCTACACTTCAAGGGTGGTAGGACATAATTAAAACACAGTCATATGAAGAAAGCTTCCACACATACAGGCAACTTGTTAAAGTGAAATCAAACCATAGATTACCCCTTTCTTCCCACAGAAATACAAAATAAACTTAAAGCTATAACTTCAACTTAAAGTTATATCTTATTCCCAACACCCACAACATAAACTACTTAAAACAATCTCTATTTCCTAACAACCTCTACATTCCCCTTTAATTTAACCAAACAGACTCTGTCCTCAATCCCTCAACTATATCGGGCAGGATTCTCCATCGGCGACCCACAATCAGGAAAGGCAAGACCCCTAACCCCCTACATCCCCTCTGCGGGCTAGTATTCCAGACCAGCTCGTCCCCACACCCTTCTGACGGGGATCTAAGACAGGTTGTAATGTTGTGTGCAGGTTTTAATGTAAACAAATATATGCAAGTTTGTTCCCTAGCCCCTAATGCTATATTTATCTGCTCTAAGATGCATTACAATCTTCAAGAGCATTTCTGAACCAATATTAAATGTACTGGGTTCCCCCCCATTATCTTGCATTGTCTGTCACTCCCCCAGAACCACTTGCCATCTCCAAATCAGCAATCTACTCCCAATTCCTCACTTCAGGACTGACTGAGATTTATTTATTGGGATAGAGAATGTACATCAGAAGAGTGAATCTTTCCTTGGTCTGCCGGCGCTGCATGTGGGAGTTCTCTTTCAGAATGTGGCACTTTTTCTATCAAACGCAGAGGCTTCTGGGAATTAATGTCCAACCTCTTTTTTCAGATCACATCTCACCCAAACAATCTGTTTGAAATCATCTCGAAAGAACCTGTGAAACGGGAACGGAATCTACACAACCGAGTACAGAGTAAGGAAGAGAGAGAAAAGCATGGAGGAAGAGTGAGGAGATAGGGTGAAAAAGGGAAAGGGAAAAAGAGAGAGTGAACAAGGGGAAGAATAAAGAGAGAGTGAGCAGGGAAGGAATAAAGAGAGTGAGGGAGCAGAGGAGGAATAAAGAGAGAGAGAGTGAGAAAGGGGAGAAATAAAGAGAGAGAGAGAGTGAACAAGGGGATGAGTAGAGAGAGAGTGAACAAGGGAGGTGTAAAGAGAGAGAGTGAACAAGAAGAGTAAAGAGAAAGCGAGTGAATAAGGCAAGAAATAAAGGGAGAGAGCGAACAAGGAGGATGAGTAAAGAGAGGGAGTGAACAAGGCGAGGAATCAAGAGAGGGCAAACAAGGGGGTAACGTAAAGAGTGAGAGAGTGAATAGGGTGAGGAATAAAGAGAGAGAGAGTAAACATGGGGGAAGTGCGAAGAGAGACAGTGAACAAAGGCAAAGAATAAAGAAACAGAGAGTGAACAAGGGGAAAAGAAAATAGAGAGTGAATAAGGCGAGCAATAAATGTGAGGTAATGCATTTGGTAGGTCTAACATAGAGGGGAAATACACAGTAAATGGCAAAATTCTGAGGAATATAGAAAGTCAGTGAGATCTGGGCGTGCAAATCAGCAGATGTTTGAAAGTCGCAATACAAGTGGACAAGGTAGTCAAGAAAGCATACGGAATGCTTGCCTTCATTGGACAGGGCATTGAGTATAAAAACTGGCAAGTCATGCTACAATTTTACAGAACCTTAGTCAGGCCGCACTTGGAATATTGCGCACAATTCTGGTCACCACACTACCAGAAGGATGTGGAGGCTTTGGAGAGGGTGCAGAGGAGGTTTATCGGAATGTTGCCTGGTCTGGAGGCTGTTAGCTATGTGGAGAGGCTGAATAGACTCAGACTGTTTTCATTAGAACAACAGAGATTGAGGCGTGACCTGATAGAGGTCTACAAGATTGAGGGCCATGGATAGAGTGGAGGGCAGGCACTCTTTCCCAGGGTGAAGGGGTCAGTCACGAGGGGGAATAAGTTTAAGGTCCGTGAGTCAAAGTTTAGAGGTGATGTGCGAGGCAGATTTTTTTTACACAGAAGGTGGTGAGTGCCTGGAATGCATTGCCAGGGGATATTCTGGAAGCAGATACATTAACGGTGTTCAAAAGGCATTGTGACAAATGCATGGAGGGATGCAGGGGCTGGTTTAGCTCACTGAGCTAAATTGCTGGCTTTTAAAGCAGACCAAGCAGGCCAGCAGCACGGTTCAATTCCCGTACCAGCCTCCCCGGACAGGCGCCGGAATGTGGCGACTAGGGGCTTTTCACAGTAACTTCACTGAAACCTACTCGTGACAATAAGCGATTTTCATTTTTTTTTCATTTCATAGAGGGATACAGCACAAGGAAGTGCTGAGGATTTTGGCCAAGGGTGGTATCATAAATGCTACAGGCTTGGAGAGCACATGTGCTGTATTGTTCTTTGTTCTTTGTAAAGAGAGAGTGAGCATGGGGGAAGTGTGAAGAGAAAGATAGTGAACAAAGGCAAAGAGTAAAGAGAGAGAGAGTGAATAAGGAGAGGAGTAAAGCGAGAGAGAGCGAACAAGTGGGAAACTAAAAAGAAGGAGAATAAACAGGCAGAAGATACAGGCAGGCGTTTGATAAGGTTCCCCACGGTCGGCTATTGCAGAAAATACGGAGGCTGGGGATTGAGGGTGATTTAGAGATGTGGATCAGAAATTGGCTAGTTGAAAGAAGACAGAGAGTGGTAGTTGATGGGAAATGTTCAGAATGGAATTCAGTTACGAGTGGCTTACCACAAGGATCTGTTCTGGGGCCGTTGCTGTTTGTCATTTTTATAAATGACCTAGAGGAGGGCGCAGAAGGATGGGTGAGTAAATTTGCAGACGACACTAAAGTCGGTGGAGTTGTAGACAGTGCGGATGGATGTTGCAGGTTACAGAGGGACATAGATAAGCTGCAGAGCTGGGCTGAGAGGTGGCAAATGGAGTTTAATGTGGAGAAGTGTGAGGTGATTCACTTTGGAAAGAATAACAGGAATGCGGAATATTTGGCTAATGGTAAAATTCTTGGTAGTGTGGATGAGCAGAGGGATCTCGGTGTCCATGTACATAGATCCCTGAAAGTTGCCACCCAGGTTGATAGGGTTGTGAAGAAGGCCTATGGTGTGTTGGCCTTTATTGGTAGAGGGATTGAGTTCCGGAGCCATGAGGTCATGTTGCAGTTGTACAAAACTCTAGTACGGCCGCATTTGGAGTATTGCGTACAGTTCTGGTCGCCTCATTATAGGAAGGACGTGGAAGCTTTGGAACGGGTGCAGAGGAGATTTACCAGGATGTTGCCTGGTATGGAGGGAAAATCTTATGAGGAAAGGCTGATGGACTTGAGGTTGTTTTTGTTAGAGAGAAGAAGGTTAAGAGGTGACTTAATAGAGGCATACAAAATGATCAGAGGGTTAGATAGGGTGGACAGCGAGAGCCTTCTCCCGCGGATGGAGGTGGCTAGCACGAGGGGACATAGCCTTAAATTGAGGGGTAATAGATATAGGACAGAGGTCAGAGGTGGGTTTTTTACGCAAAGAGTGGTGAGGCCGTGGAATGCCCTACCTGCAACAGTAGTGAACTCGCCAACATTGAGGGCATTAAAAAATTTATTGGATAAGCATATGGATGATAAGGGCATAGTGTAGGTTAGATGGCCTTTAGATTTTTTCCATGTCGGTGCAACATCGAGGGCCGAAGGGCCTGTACTGCGCTGTATCGTTCTATGTTCTATGTTCTATGTTAAGAGTAAAGAGACCGAGAGTGAACAAGGAGAAGATTAAAGAGAGTGAGAGTGAACAAGGGGAAGAGTAAATACATAGAGAGTGAACAAGCGGAAGAGTAAAGAGAGAGTGAGCAAAGGGAAGAGTAAAAAGAGAGTACGCAAGCATGAAGAATAAAGAAAGATAGTGAACAATGGGAAGAGGAAAGAGAGAGAGAGTGAACTAGCCTGAAGAATAAAGAGAGATACTGAACAATGGGAAGAGCAAAGAGAGAGAGAGAGAGTGAACAAGGTGAACAGTAAAGAAATAGAGAGTAAATGAGTGAAAGAGTAAAGAGAGAAAGAGTGAATAAGCAGAAGAATAAAAGAGAGAGTACGCAAGCATGAAGAATAAAGAGAGATAGTGAACAATGGGAAGAGGAAAGAGAGAGAGAGTGAACTAGCCTGAAGAATAAAGAGAGATACTGAACAATGGGAAGAGCAAAGAGAGAGAGAGAGTGAACCAGGTGAACAGTAAAGAAATAGAGAGAATGAGTGAAAGAGTAAAGAGAGAAAGAGTGAATAAGCAGAAGAATAAAAGAGAGAGTACGCAAGCATGAAGAATAAAGAGAGATAGTGAACAATGGGAAGAGGAAAGAGAGAGAGAGTGAACTAGCCTGAAGAATAAAGAGAGATACTGAACAATGGGAAGAGCAAAGAGAGAGATAGTGAACAAGTGGAAGAGTAAAGGGAGAGAGAGTACGCAAGCGTGAAGAATAAAGAGAGCTAGTGAACAATGGGAAGAGTAAAGAGAGAGAGTGAACAAAGGGAAGAGTAAAAAGAGGGAGTGAACAAACAAAAGAATAAAGAAAGGGAGAGTGAACAAAGGTACAGGTAAATTGAGAGAGAGTGAACAAGGGGAGGAGTAATGAGAGAGAGAGAGAGAGAAAAAGGCGAGAAAAAAGAGAGAATGAATAAGGGGGAGGAGTAAAGAGATTAAGACAGAGGGAGAGTGAACAAATGGGGAAGAGTAAAAAGAAAATGAGTCAACAAGTGGAAGAATAAAGAGAGAGAACGAAGAAGTTGTAGAGTAAAGAGAGAGTGAGTGAACAAGGAGAAGACTAAGGAGGGAGAGAGAACAAGGCATTTGATAAGATGCAACACGGAAGGTTAATTCATAAGGTAATGTCACATGGGACTGGGGTAATTTATTAGCTTGGATAAAAGTATGGCTGACAGACAGAAGACAGAGAGTTGGGATAAATGGGTCTTTTTCTGGATAGCAAGAAGTAACAAGTAAGGTGCCACATGGGCCCCAGTTATTTACAATCTATATAAACAACCTGGATACAGGGATAGAAGGTTCTGTAGCTAACTTTGCAGACAACACAAATATAGGTGGGACAGCAAGTTGCAATGAGGAAATAAGAACCTTACAAATGGATATATATAGATTAGGAGAGTGGGCCAAAATGTGGCAGATGAAGTTAACATGGATAAGTGTGAGGTCATGCATTTTGGTCAAATAAATTGGACGGCAACTTATTATCTAAATGGTGAGAGACTTTGGGGTGCTCCGATGCAGAGGGACCTGGGGGTCCTTGTTCATGAGTCACAGAAAACTAGCATGCAGGTACAGCATGTAAAAAAGAAAGCAAATGGAATGTAGGCATTATTGGTTAAAAAAATAGAGCATAGAGGTGAGGAAGTGTTGTTCCAACTTTACAAGGCATTTTCTAAATGGAAAAATGCTTAGGAAATCAGAAGCACAAAGTGACTTGGAAGTCCTTGTTCAAGATTCTCTTAAGGTCAAACGTGCAGGTTTAGTCAGCAGTTAGGAAGGCAAATACAATGTTAGCATTCATGTCGAATGGGCTAGCATACAAGACCAGGGATGTACTTCTGAGGCTGTATAAGGCTCTGGTCAGACCCCATTTGGAGTACTGTGAGCAGTTTTGGGCCCCATTTGTAAGGAAGGATGTGCTGGCCTTGGAAAGAATCCAGAGGAGGTTCACAAGAATGATCCCTGGAATGAAGAACTTGTCGTATGAGGAACGGTTGAGGTCTCTGGGTCTGTACATGTTAGAGTTTAGAAAGATGAGGGGGGATCATATTGAAACTTACAAGATACTGTGAGGCCTGGATAGAGTGGACATGGAGAGGATTTTCGACTTGTAGGAAAAACTAGAACTAGAGGAAACAATCTCATGACTAAAGGGACAATCTTTCAAAACAGAGATGAGGAGGAATTTCTTTAGTCAGAAGGTGGTGAATCTGTGGAACTTTTTGCTGCAGAAGGCTGTGGAAGCCAAATCACTGGGTGTCTTTAAGACAGAAATAGATAGGTTCTTGGTTAATAAGGGGATCAGGGGTTATGGAGAGAAAGCAGGAGAATGGGGATGAGAAAATATCAGCCATGGTGGAGCATACTCGAGGGCCGAGTGGCCTAATTCTGCTCCTAAATCTTATGGTCTTATGGTGAGACCGCACCTAGAGTATTGTGCACAGTTTTGGTTCCCTTATTTGAGGAAAGATGTAGTGGCATTGGAAGCAGTTCAGAGGAGGTTCATTAGATTGATTCCAGAGATGAGGGGTTTGTCGTATGAGGAGAGATTGAACAGTTTAGACCTAAACACTCTCTGGTGTTTAGAAGAATGAGGGGAGATTAAATTGAGGTATACAAGATGATTAAAGGTATAGATAAAGTAGACGTGGAGCAGATGCTTCCTCTTGTGGGGCATTCTAAAATGAGAGGTCTTACTCTTAGGATAAGTGGTACCAAATTTAAAATGGAAATGAGGAGAAACCTCTTCTCCCAAGGGTTGTGAATCTGTTAAATTCCCTCTCTTCTCTTTCCATCCACTCTACCTGCCTTTATGCGGTGGATGCTGGAACAGTTAAGGAGGAGTTAGACAGATTTTTAGTTAGTAATGGGTTGAAGGGTTATGGAGAACGGGCAGGACAGCGGAGTTAAGGCCATGATGAGATCGGCCATGATTGAATGGCGGAGAAGACTTGGTGGGCCAAATGGCCTAATTCTGCTCCTATATCTTATGAACTTATGAGAGTGAACAAGGGGATTTCTAAAGAGAGAGAGACTGAACAAGGGGAAGAGTGAGGGGAGAGAGCAAATAAGGTGCAAGAGTAAATGCAGGGAGAATGAATGAGGTGGACAGAAGGAGACCAAGTCTAAATTCTGCTCACTCCCTAAATTTTACCTCCATCACTTCCCCCTCCCACCCTTCCTCCCTTCCTCCCTACCTCCTTCACTGCCACTCTCCCTGCCTCCCTCTCTCCCCCTCCCTACCTATCTCCCTGCCTTCCTCTCTCCCTCCCACCCTATCTCACTTCCTCCCTCCCACCCTTCCTCCCTTCCTCCTTCACTGCCACTCTCCCTGCCTCCCTCTCTCCCCATCCCTATCTCCCTGCCTTCCTCTCTCCCCCCCACCTTCTCTCACTTCCTCCCTCCCACCCTCCTCCCTTCCTCCTTCACTGCCACTCTCCCTGCCCCCCGCACTCCCCCCTCCCTACCTATCTCCCTGCCTTCCTCTCTCCCTCCCACCCTCTCTCACTTCCTCCCTCCCACCCTTCCTTTCTTCCTCCTTCACTGCCACTCTCCCTGCCTCCGTCTCTCCCCCCTCCCTACCTATCTCCCTGCCTTCCTCTCTCCTTCCCACCCTCTCTCACTTCCTCCCTCCCACCCTTCCTCCCTTCCTCCTTCACTGCCACTCTCCCTGCCTTCCTCTCTCCCTCCCACCCTCTCTCAGTTCCTCCCTCCCACCCTTCCTCCCTTCCTCCTTCACTGCCACTCTCCCTGCCTCCCTATCTCCCCCCTCCCTACCTATCTCCCTGCCTCCCTCTCTCCCACATCCCTATCTCCCTGCCTTCCTCTCTCCCTCCCACCTTCTCTCACTTCCTCCCTCCCACCCTTCCTCCCTTCCTCCTTCACTGCCACTCTCCCTGCCTCCCTATCTCCCCCCTCCCTACCTATCTCCCTGCCTCCCTCTCTCCCACATCCCTATCTCCCTGCCTTCCTCTCTCCCTCCCACCTTCTCTCACTTCCTCCCTCCCACCCTTCCTCCCTTCCTCCTTCACTGCCACTCTCCCTGCCTCCCTCTCTCCCCCTCCCTACCTATCTCCCTGCCTCCCTCTCTCCCCCATCCCTATCTCCATGCCTTCCTCTCTCCCTCCCACCTTCTCTCACTTCCTCCCTCCCACCCTTCCTCCCTTCCTCCTTCACTGCCACTCTTCCTGCCTCCCTCTCTCCCCCCTATCTCCCTGCCTTCCTCTCTCCCTCCCACCCTCTCTCACCTTCTCCCTCCCACCCTTCCTTTCTTCCTCCTTCACTGCCACTCTCCCTGCCTCCCTCTCTCCCCCTCCCTACCTATCTCCCTGCCTTCCTCTCTCCCTCCCACCCTCTCTCACTTCCTCCCTCCCACCCTTCCTCCCTTTCTCCTTCACTGCCACTCTCCCTGCCTCCCTCTCTCCCCCCTCCCTACCTATCTCCCTGCCTTCCTCTCTCCCTCCCACCCTCTCTCACTTTCTCCCTCCCACCCTTCCTTTCTTCCTCCTTCACTGCCACTCTCCCTGCCTCCCTCCCCCCTCCCTACCTATCTCATTGCCTTCCTCTCTCCCTCCCACCCTCTCTCACTTCTCCCTCCCACCCTTCCTTTCTTCCTCCTTCACTGCCACTCTCCCTGCCTCCCTCTCTCCCCCATCCCTATCTCCCTGCCTTCCTCTCTCCCTCCCACCCTCTCTCACTTCCTCCCTCCCACCCTTCCTTTCTTCCTCCTTCACTGCCACTCTCCCTGCCTCCCTCTCTCTCCCCTCCCTACCTATCTCCCTGCCTTCCTCTCTCCCTCCCACCCTCTCTCACTTCCTCCCTCCCACCCTTCCTTTCTTCCTCCTTCACTGCCACTCTCCCTGCCTCCCTCTCTCCCCCTCCCTATCTCCCTGCCTTCCTCTCTCCCTCCCACCCTCTCTCACTTCCTCCATCCCACCCTTCCTCCCTTCCTCCTTCACTGCCACTCTCCCTGCCTCCCTCTCTCCCCCATCCCTATCTCCCTGCCTTCCTCTCTCCCTCCCACCCTCTCTCACTTCCTCCCTCCCACACTTCCTCCCTTCCTCCTTCACTGCCACTCTCCCTGCCTCCCTCCCCCCTCCCTACCTATCTCATTGCCTTCCTCTCTCCCTCCCACCCTCTCTCACTTCTTCCCTCCCACCCTTCCTTTCTTCCTCCTTCACTGCCACTCTCCCTGCCTCCCTCTCTCCTTTTCTCCCCCCTCCCTCCCTATCTCCCTGCCTTCCTCTCTCCCTCCCACCCTCTCTCACTTTCTCCCTCCCACCCTTCCTTTCTTCCACCCTCACTGCCACTCTCCCTGCCTCCCTCTCTCCTTTTCTCCCCCCTCCCTACCTATCTCCCTGCCTTCCCCTCTCCCTCCCACTCTCTCTCACTTTATCCCTCCCTCACTTCCTCACTCCATCCCTCTTTCCCTCCCTTCTCTTTTCCATCCACTCTACCTGCCTTCTTCCCTCCCACTCACCCTCCCTTCCTCCTTTCACCTTCCCCCTTTCATCCTCCCTCCCTCCCTTTCTACTATAGGTTTAGATGGGTGTCTGTTTATCACGGACACTCTGTTACTCATACTATCTATTCTTACTGTCTTTCCCTCTCACCCTATCAATTTCACATTCTCTTGCTCATGACTCTGACTCTCAATCCATCACCCTCTTCCACTCTGTCACCATTCTATCATTCCCTCACTTGTTACTCTTTTGCCATTCTCCCTCTAACACTTTCAATCTGACTCACTTTCAATCACTCAGTCACTCTATCAAGGCCTCCTCCATTTTGTCAGTTATTGTCACTTTGACCCTCACTCTCACTCAACATAATTCTCAAAATCTCTCAGACACTCATTCAGCCATCACTGTCACTGTCACTCCCTCACTATGTGACACACTCTCTCTCTCTCCCTGCTAGATGCTGATTATGAGAATGTGGCCCGTGCTGCTGATGCTAGTGTGCTGCTAATGGCATTTCAGTCAATTGTCGGTGATGATTACAAAGGTACGTATTACTCTCTGCTTATGCATCTGGATCTGCATGGTATTCATGTAACTACTGGCAGATATGGATTCAAGACAAGTACAGCATGGGGTTAGATACAGAGTAAAGCCCCCTCTACACTGTCCCCATCAAAGGCTCCCAGGACAAGTACAGCACAGAGATAGATACAGAGTAAAGCTTCCTCTAAACTGTCCCCATCAAACACTCCCAGGACAGGTACAACATGGGTTAGATACAGAGTAAAGCTTCCTCTAAACTGTCCCCATCGAACACTCCCAGGACAGGTACAGCACGAGGTTAGATACAGAGAAAGCTTCCTTTACACTGTCACTATCAATCACTCCCAAGACACGTACAGCACAGGGTTAGATACAAATTAAAGCTGCCCCTACACTGTCCAATCAAACACTCCTTGGACAGGTACAGCACGGGGTTAGGTACAGAATAAAATTCCCACTGCACAGTCCCCATCAAACACTCCCAGGGCAGGTACAGCATGGGGTTAGATACAGAGTAAAGCTCCTTCTGTACTGTCCCCATCAAACACTCACAGGGCAGGTGCAGCACGGGGTTAGATACAGAGTAACGCTCCCTCTACACTGTCCCCATCAAACACTCCCAGGGCAGGTACAGCATGGGGTTAGATACAGAGTAAAGCTCCTTCTGTACTGTCCCCATCAAACACTCACAGGGCAGGTGCAGCACGGGGTTAGATACAGAGTAAAGCTCCCTCTACGCAGTCCCCATCAAACACTCCCAGGACAGGTACAGCACGGGGTTAGGTACTTAATAAATGGAATCGGCAGTCCTGAGTGCCTGCAGAGGTAAACAAATGTGATGGAGGGCAGCTAGTGAGCAACCTGAGAGAATGTTTGTTTGACTACTTGGCATTGGATTTGGTGTGTGACATTGGATTGGAATATTAACTGGGACTGTTTGAGAACCCAATCCTGGTCGGATCTTAACTGCATCCGAGAAAGAGCTCAGCTATCCCATTAAGTATATAGGGAAGATAATCACCGTGAAGGTAATGCTCAACAAAGAGTTAGACATTTTTGTTTTGTTTTATTTCCTTATTATTTCGCAGTGTCTGGCATATTTGAAATAGACAATAAATAGGGACTGGTTTAGCTCACCAAGCTAAATCGCTGGCTTTTAAAGCAGACCAAGCAGGCCAGCAGCATGGCTCGATTCCCGTACCAGCCTCCCCGAACAGGCGGCGGAATGTGGCGACTAGGGGCTTTTCACAGTAACTTCATTGAAGCCTACTCGTGACAATAAGCGATTTTCATTTCATTTCAATATATAGTCAGTCTGCTGTTTACCTGAACTCCCATGTTAAAGACTCCCACCTGAAAGATCACGGGGGCGATTCTCCGCACCCGCGAAAAATTGTGAAATCGTCGTAGAAAACGGGCGCGTTTTACGACGGTCGGGAAGGGTCCATTTCCCGACGTATTCACTTCCGGGAAATGGGCTAGTAACGCGGCCGCGTCAATCACGTGCGCGATGACGACGGAACGCGGCGACGGCACGATCACGCCCACGTGACGCCGCCCGACGCCGTAAAAAGGCGCGGGCGAGCACAGAATCTGTCGGCCATGATGTCGGAGTCTAGGAGAGCTGCACCTCGTTTTGTTGATGCCGATGTGGATACGCTGCTCGATGCTGTCGAGCAGAGGAGGGGCATCCTCCGCCCGCGGAGAGGGCATCGCCAACCTGCCAGCGCGGTACGCCAGGCCTGGCGTGAGGTGGCCGCTGCCGTCAGTGCTGTGGGGCAGAACCCTCGCTCTGCAGAGCAGTGCCGAAAAAAGCTTCACGACCTCACCAGGGCTGCCAGGGTAAGTGCCAAGAAGGTGCCCCCTGGTCACAACCATCCCTCCCCCCCCTTTACTTAATCACCCACCTCCCCCCCTGGCACGGGGGGGTGGAGGGGGATTGGGGCAGAGTTATTTGAGGGTGGTTCACAAAGTTGTCACAGACCCAGCGCTCTGGCCCCGTGGAGAGATGCAATCGTCTTATGACAACTTGACCCCCAAACTGTGCCAGTATCTGAACGGCCTGCTGATACCTGCCGTATTGTAATGATCTACCTATGTACCCTCCCCCAACAGGCCAATTCCGCTCACAACAACCGTGAGCGGCACAAGACTGGAGGGGGTTCGCCCAACCTGCACCCCCTCACCACCTTTGAGCAGAGGGCAGTGGACCTTGTTGGGGGGTCTGCCACCCGGGATGTCGCGCTATGCGAGGTTGGCGGATCTGCAGCAAGTGAGACAACCCTCCTTGACAAACACCCACCCCTCCCCCATCCTCTGTCCCTTCACACACCCTGCCCACTTGGACACCTCCCCCATCCTCTGTCCCTTCACACACCCTGCCCACTTGGACACCTTCCCCCATCCTCTGTCCCTTCACACACCCTGCCCACTTGGACACCTTCCCCCATCCTCTGTCCCTTCACACACCCTGCCCACTTGGACACCTCCCCCATCCTCTGTCCCTTCACACGCTGTCCACTGGGACCGTCCAGCGGCCTGCCGAGCAAATCTAAATAACCCGTCTCATTTTCGTCCCTAGGACGTGATGCCGAACGACCAGGGCCGTCTGGCTGCAGGCGGACACAGGCATCTGCCGCCACCTCACCCGGGGCCGCACGACAGAGGGTGCCCGATCAGCGGGGAGTCCCATCCTCCCCAACCCAATCTGCGGAGCAGGACGCCCAGAGGGTGGTGAGACCACAAGCCACGGAAATGGCCAGCGATAACCCTCCGGACTCTGAGCGGCCCCACACCATTGAGGAGGCGCTAAATTGCGACAACATCGGTCTTACGGCACTGCTATCTCCCACAACATCCATCATCCCAGAGACACTCACCCCGGCGGGCCTATTTAGTGATGAGTCTCCTGGGTCACAGTCTGGTTCGCACATCACAGCTGAGCAGGTACAGCAGGTGGAGGTCGGAGCAACCGAGGGCCTGGACTCGTGGAGGCCAGACCAGGCCCAGCATGCAGCTGGCTCCCAGACGTTTTCGGAGCTCCTGGAGTTTCTCAACCCACCCGCACAGCCGATGCCTCAAGAAACCCAGGGAAACAATGACGGGATGAGGGCTGTCTTCCAGACTCTGTAGACGCTGTTAGAGGAGTCGAACCGCATCCACGAGCAGGGAGTGGTGCCGCTCTTTGCAGTGACCCAGTCCGACACCGCACGGATGGCATCCGCGGTGGAGGCAATGGGTCAGGTTATGCAAGGCGTTGGGGTTAATGTGCACGCGTCATCCTCGGCCCTGGACAGGGTTGCCCTCTCACAGGCAGCAATGTGCCAGAGGCAAAACGACATTGCCGGCGCCCTGCAGGCCTTGGCCCAGTCTCACCAGGTCATTGGCCAGTCGCAGCAGTCAGTCGCCGAGAGCATCAACCGCCTGACACATGTGCTGGATGGCGTCGTGCACACACAGGTTTGAGGTCGCACAGTCCCTGGCGGGAATGTCTAACTCCCTGGACTCCGTGTCTGCAAACCTTCGGATCCTGGTGGATACCGTTGCAGGCCTCCAGGACTGGCAGCGCCAGGTGTCGGTGGCGTGACGGGGCACCTCCCCGCTCGCACCTCTGTCCCAAAGTGAGGCCCGGGGGCCACCGGGCTCCCCGAGGGAGGAGGAGGTTTCGGGGCCCGTCCCATTAACTCCATCACGGGACGTCCCGGAATTCTCGGCCTCCCCCCGTCCCATCCCTGGTGCATCGGGTGGGCAGCAGGCAGAGCAGGGTGGCACAATGTCACCCGAGACGCCCGCAGAGCAGCCTGGCCCATCAAGGCCGGGTCGCCCCAGGAAACGCTTGGCCAAGGAGAAACGAGTCGAGGGGGGCGATTCGCGGCAATCCTCCTCCACTCCTGCTGTATCATCTGGGGAGTCACTTAGACGTAGTGGTAGGGCCCGTAAGGCAACTAAGATAGACACTGAGTAAGTTGGCACGGGTGAAGGGCACAGTTTAGTTGTAGGGGCTAGGGCACCTGTAAATAATTGTTAACATTAAACGCACTGTTCCACCTTACTTGTAATACCGTGTGATTGTTCCACAGCCACAGGAATCGTGATGGTGACCGAGTGTCGCTGGGGTTGACGAGCGGTGAAACTTCGGTGCCGGGTGTGCAGTCCCTGCCCCTCCCCCCACCCCCTCCCACAGCTAGCCCACGCGGGCACGTGATAGAGTGTCAGTGACGATCTCAGCGGCCACCAAGGTGGATGGTTCAGCTATTGCCATGGGTCAGACTCTCTCTAACGATTCTGAGCTCACAGCTCTTCGCAGAGCGGGCTGTCATCATTCCACATGGCACTGATCACACCCGCTGACACAGCCATCAATGTTGTGCCATACCGTCTGGACCCAGTGGTAAGGGTGATGTCTAAGTGGAGCTGTGTACACTGAGAGGGGGTTGGGGGGGGGGGGGGGGCGATGCGTGAACCGTGCTGCCACCAAGGCGTTGCGTGCCCGCCGTCCTCGCCGGGTCTGTCGTGCCGCCTCCTGGACATCACCAGCACCTGGGTCGTGTCTGCGTGCTGCGCCTGCCACTCCGCCAGCCTCCTCCTCCTCCTCCTCCTCCCTCTCCTCCTCCTCCTCCTCCTCCTCCTCTGTGCTGGCACCACTGCCACTGGCTTCTCCCTCCGCCTCCTGCAGCAGGTCATCTCCCCTCTGCATCGCGATGTTGTGCAGCGCACAGCAGACCACAACAATGCGAGCGACCCTGTTGGCCTGGTACTGCAGGGCCCCTCCGGAGCGGTCCAGGCACCTGAATCTCATCTTCAGGAGGCCAAGGCAGCGCTCCACCACACCCCTGGTTGCTGCATGGGCCTCGTTGTATCGTGTTTCCGCATTGGTCTGAGGCCTCCGTATAGGCGTCATCAGCCAAGACCTCAGTGGATAACCCCTGTCGCCTAGCAACCAGCCCCTCAGCCGGGGGGGACGTCCCTCAAACATCGCAGGGATGAACGACTGCGCCAGTATGTAGGAGTCATGCACACTCCCTGGGAACCTTGCAGAGACATTCATGATCCTCACGTGGGGGTCGCATACCACCTGGATATTCATGGAGTATGTCCCCCTTCTGTTTGTGAACACGTCCCTGTCCCCTGCAGGCGGGCGCATGGGGACGTGAACACAATCGATTGCCCCCTGCACCCTCGGTATCCCGGCCATGCTGGCACATCCACGAGCTCGTGAGTCTTGACTTGCTTGGTCCTCGGGAAAGGTGATGTAGCGGTCCGCGATGGCATAGAGGGCGTCGGTCACATCCCGGATGCACCTGTGCACCGATGACTGGGAGATCCCGGAGAGGTCCCCGCTCGGAAACTGGAAGGAGCCGGTAGCATAGAAGTTAAGAGCGACCGTCACCTTGATGGCAACCGGGATCGCGTGTCCTCCCCCCGTTCCACGTGGGGCGAGGTGCGCCACGAGGTGACAGATATGTATCACCGTCCCCCTACTCAGCCTGAGTCTCCTCCTGCAGGTGATGTCCGTCATTGTTAGGAAAGAGACCCGGACACGGTACACCCTCGGCCTTGGTCGTCGCCTCTGGCGCCGTGGCTGCACCCTCACTCTCTCCTCTTCCTCTTCCTCCTCCTCCTCCTCCCCCCATGCTGTTCGACGACTGGCAACTCCTCGGCCCTTCCCTCTGCTGCTGCAGCTGGCCCTGCATCCACTGGGGGATGTGGGTGTGGATGCTGCTGCATCGCCAAATGCAGTGCAGCGGCCCCAACCACTGCGCAGAACATAGCCGTTCTGTTCCCATACATCGTGCTAACCTACAGAAGGGTGGTGGGGGCAGAGAAACGGGACATGTTAGACGGAGGTTAGTCAACACCTCGGCAGCCGCCTGCCATGGGATACCTGTGCGTCCCGGTGGCCTGGTCGCGCTGCTGACAGGTGGGCATCCTAGCCCCTGGTCACTTTCTACATCCAACGGGCAGTTAACTACGTCCTCCTCACGGGTGCGTCAGTGGCCTGTGGCCGTAAGCCACAGGGCAACCAGCGGCCGTGTCCTCGTGACCGGCACGCCATGGCAGACATTTTGTAACCGGGGTTGGACGGGTCACTCGCTCACTCTCTCCCTACCCCCCCCCCCCCTCCCACTACACCCCCCATCTCCCCCACTCCCCCCTCAGTCTCCCCACTCCCTCCCTCAGTCTCCCCACTCCCCCCTCAGTCTCCCCCACTCCCCCCCTCTGTCTCCCCCACTGCCCTCTCTGTCTCCCCCACTGCCCTCTCCATCTCCCCCACTCCCCCCTCCATCTCCCCCACTCCCCCCTCCATCTCCCCACTCCCCCCTCCAGCTCCCCCACTCCCCCCCTCCATCTCCCCCACTCCCCCCCTCCATCTCCCCCACTCCCCCCTCCGTCTCCTCCACTGCCCTCTCCATCTCCCCCACTCCCCCTCCATCTCCCCCACTCCCCCCTCCATCTCCCCACTCCCCCCCTCCAACTCCCCCACTGCCCCCCCTCCGTCTCCCTCACTCCCCCCTCCATCTCCCCCACTCCCCCCTCCATCTCCCCCACTCCCCCCCTCCAACTCCCCCACTGCCCCCCCTCCGTCTCCCCCACTGCCCTCTCCATCTCCCCCCTCCCCCCCTCCATCTCCCCCACTCCCCCCCTCCATCTCCCCCACTCCCCCCTCCATCTCCCCCACTCCCCCCCCTCCATCTCCCCCACTCCCCCCTCCATCTCCCCCACTCCCCCCCTCCATCTCCCCCACTCCCCCCCTCCATCTCCCCCACTCCCCCCTCCATCTCCTCCACTGCCCTCTCCATCTCCCCCACTCCCCCCTCCATCTCCCCCACTCCCCCCTCCATCTCCCCCACTCCCCCCCCTCCAACTCCCCCACTGCCCCCCCTCCGTCTCCCCCACTGCCCTCTCCATCTCCCCCACTCCCCCCCTCCATCTCCCCCACTCCCCCCCCTCCATCTCCCCCACTCCCCCCCTCCATCTCCCCCACTCCCCCCCTCCATCTCCCCCACTCCCCCCCCTCCATCTCCCCCACTCCCCCCCTCCATCTCCCCCACTCCCCCCTCCGTCTCCTCCACTGCCCTCTCCATCTCCCCCACTCCCCCCTCCATCTCCCCCACTCCCCCACTCCGTCTCCCCACTCCCCCCCTCCAACTCCCCCACTGCCCCCCCTCCGTCCCCCCCACTGCCCTCTCCATCTCCCCCACTCCCCCCCCTCCATCTCCCCACTCCCCCCCTCCATCTCCCCACTCCCCCCCCTCCATCTCCCCCACTCCCCCCCCCTCCATCTCCCCACTCCCCCCCCGCTCTGGACCCCCCTCACGTTCTCAGGGATGCCTTCCTCGTTGTGGCCAGACTCGAGCGGTGCGCTGAGCGGTGCGCTGAGCGGTGCGCTGAGCGGTGCGCTGAGCGGTGCGCTGAGCGGTGCGCTGAGCGGTGCGCTAACCTCCTGGAAGCAGTCATCAGCCAGCACGACTGGTTGATGAACTTAAAAAGCAGGTGTGTTTGACGCCGTGTAAACAGTGCGCGATGACGTCGGGACTTCGGCCCATCCGGGCCGGTGAACAGCGGGGGGGGGGCAATTTGTAGCGATTCTGGTCGTGTCGGGGGCGTGATGGAGGCGTTTGGCGGGAATGGCGACTCGGAGTTTGTGCGGGGTTCGGAGAATAGCGGGAGGGCGTCGGACCAGCGTCGCCGTAAAAATTTGCGACGCCCGCTATTCTCCGACCCGTCGTGAGTGCGGAGAATCGCGCCCCACAAAGCTGGAGGTTGGCATCGGCAAGTAAGTGAGACCCTGCTGAATTGCGGTTACCAATGGCACCTGTATCATCACCCAACACCCACCACGGCCCCTCCACCCTTCTCCCCCATAAACCCCCCACCCCGCCCCATCACTGTCCCCTACACTACCATCACCACCACCCGCCACACCAACCCATGGTCCAATCATGCATCTTATGGAGTGATAGAGTCATAGATGTTTACAGCATGGAAACAGGCCCTTTGGCCCAGCTTGTCCATGCCGCCCAGTTTCTATCACTAAGCTAGTCTCACTTTCCCGCAATTGGCCCATATTCCTCTATACCCACTCTGCCCATGTAACTGTCTATTTTTTAAAGGGAAAAATTGTACCCTGTTGCCTTTTTCTTCTTTTACTCGTTTACTCTGTCCTTTCTGTGGCACTGTTCCAATTATGGCAATCAGTGAATTTGCCCTTCTTTCTGTGTTATCTATGTTTTAATGCTCAGAGTTGCCAGGTATCAAATGATACCACCACAAGTTTCAACCGGCTATCGATCTAAGAGCCAAACACCAGTTAGTTAGTTCAAGGTCAAGGGTACTTTATTTACACACAATTGGTCATGCAACATAGACACTACTAGTTAACTACACCTATCGACTAAGACAACCTGTATTTAACTTCGGGCACCCGGCTTAGGTCAGAGAAAGAATGGCCGCTATTTGATTCTGGATCTATTGAGTCCGAAGGAGTAACTGCTGCTCAGCTGGCTCATCCGTCTGGTACGAGCGTTGAACTTGTACTTGCTTCTGGTGTTGCTGCAATTGGAGATGGCCATGACCGGGGTACCAGGACCACGAGAGGACGAACATATGGCAAACTCTTTTTTTTATACTTTGGGGTTTTCGTGCTCTTTTGGGCGGTCCTTCGATGTGGGCCTTACTAATTGGGTGATCCCTGATCACTCCGTTCGATTCTATATCCAATAAGTGGGCGGGGATCTGGATGGCTGGGCATGTCCCAAGCGGTCATTGACCCCATTGTTTCCGTTTCCCTTGAACAGGGAGTGGCGCCGAAATGTCTGGGACTGTACCGGTTGCTCGAGTACCAGTCCTTTGTTTTGGTGAAGATGGGCCATCAAATGCTAATCGGCCCCATCAAAATGCTAATTGTCAGAGTTTCGATACCGTCTGGACTGCTTGCTGACAAATATGCATTTGAGGCTCTGAGCCTGCCTGAGTCTTGGGCCATCCCAGATGGCTACACTCCGTCCTCTTGATCCTCAACGCGAAGCATGAAGTATCACAATACTGGGTCTTCTTTGTTCTCTGAAAGGCCGGGTACCTTCAATCAATCTGTCCTATGGGTCAAAAACATTTACCTAATTTTCCCTAATGCAACACATATCTAAATATTCCTAGCGGACCATTTAACATTCAATAAAAAAGGGAACCTCTAACTGTCACTAACCAGACTACACTCATAAGAACATAAGAACTAGGAGCAGGATAGGCCATCTGGCCCCTTGAGCCTGCTCCGCCATTCAATGAGATCATGGCTGATCTTTTGTGGACTCAGCTCCACTTTCCGGCCCGAACACCATAACCCTTAATTCCTTTATTCTTCAAAAAAATATCTATCTTTACCTTAAAAACATTTAATGAAGGAGCCTCAACTGCTTCACTGGGCAAGGAATTCCATAGATTCACAACCCTTTGGGTGAAGAAGTTCCTCCTAAACTCAGTCCTAAATCTACTTCCCCTCATTTTGAGGCTATGCACCCTAGTTCTGCTTTCACCCGCCATTGGAAAAAACCTGCCCGCATCTATCCTATCTATTCCCTTCATAATTTTAAATGTTTCGATAAGATCCCCCCTCATCCTTCTAAATTCCAACGAGCACAGTCCCAGTCTACTCAACCTCTCTTCATAATCCAACCCCTTCAGCTCTGGAATTAACCTAGTGAATCTCCTCTGCACACCCTCCAGTGCCAGTATGTCCTTTCTCAAGTAAGGAGACCAAACCTGAACACAATACTCCAAGTGTGGCCTCACTAACACCTTATACAATTGCAACATAACCTCCCTAGTCTTAAACTCCATCCCTCTAGTAATGAAGGACAAAATTCCATTTGCCTTCTTAATCACCTGTTGCACTTGTAAACCAACCTTCTGTGACTCATGCACTAGCACACCCAAGTCTCTCTGAACAGCGGCATGCTTTAATATTTTATCGTTTAAATAATAATCCCGTTTGCTGTTATTCCTACCAAAACGGATAACCTCACATTTGTCAACATTGTATTCCATCTGCCAGACCCGAGCCCATTCACTTAACCTATCCAAATCCCTCTGCAGACTTCCAGTATCCTCTGCACTTTTCGCTTTACCACTCATCTTAGTGTCATCTGCAAAATTGGATACATTGCCCTTGGTCCCCAACTCTAAATCATCTATGTAAATTGTGAACAATTGTGGGCCCAACACGGATCCCTGAGGGACACCACTAACTACTGATTGCCAACCAGAGAAACACTCATTAATCCCAACTCTTTGCTTTCTATTAATTAACCAATCCTCTCTCCATGCTACTACTTTACCCTTAATGCCATGCATCTTTATCTCATGCAGCAACCTTTTATGTGGCACCTTGTCAAAGGCTTTCTGGAAATCCAGATATACCACATCCATTGGCTCCCCGTTATCTACTGCACTGGTAATGTCCTCAAAAAATTCCACTAAATTAGTTAGGCACGACCTGCCCTTTATGAACCCATGCTGTGTCTTCCCAATGGGACAATTTCTATCCAGATGCCTCGCTATTTCTTCCTTGATGATAGATTCCAGCATCTTCCCTACTACCGAAGTTAAGCTCACTGGCCTATAATTTCCTGCTCTCTGCCTACCTCCTTTTTTAAACAGTGGCGTCACGTTTGCTAATTTCCAAACCACCGGGACCACCCCAGAGTCTAGTGAATTTTGGTAAATCATCATTAGTACATCTGCAATTTCCCTAGCCATCTCTTTTAGCACTCTGGGATGCATTCGATCATGCTGCTATTTAACAATCAAAGAACTTATCTTATAATACAAAAATCCAATAGCAGCATCACATTTCTTCCTGTCACTAACATTCACATATAGAGAAATAACTTTGTTAACACAAACAACAACTACAGAATTTATTAAAGAGAAAGGTTCAGAAAGAGTGTGGGGTTTTCTGAGTCTGAGGAAAGGGGCTCTAAATGTGTTGTCATGTGAGAATACCTTTAAGAAATGTATGTTTCAGCAATGTACCTTTAAGAAATGAAGCAGCTCATATTACTAAAGTGATGTCAGAGTGTGGGTGGAGCTGGGTTTTTTGAGCTCAGCCATTTTGCAGTGTTTTGGTTTCAGTTTGAGAGATCAGCTGAAAAGTGCCTGGCTGGTTTGCTGTAAGCTGTTTGAAAGGAAAAGCCAGTTTTGAGGAAAGAGCTTGGGTTTGTCTGTGTTTGCAGTGAGCTGGATCTGCGGTGATCTCTGCCATGAAAGACTATCTCTGAATCATTTGGGTGATTTAAACTCATAATAGTAATGTATTTAACCTGATGTATTTCTGTTTAAAGGTGTTAAGTCTTTTGGAGGTTTAAAGGAACATTTTGACGGATTAGAACATAGAACATAGAACAGTACAGCACAGAACAGGCCCTTCGGCCCTCAATGTTGTGCCGAGCCATGATCACCCTACTCAAACCCACATATCCACCCTATACCCGTAACCCAACAACCTCCCCTTAACCTTACTTTTTGTAGGACACTACGGACAATTTAGCATGGCCAATCCACCTAACCCGCACATCTTTGGACTGTGGGAGGAAACCGGAGCACCCGGAGAAACCCACGCTCACACGGGGAGGACGTGCAGACTCTGCACAGACAGTGACCCAGCCGGGAATCGAACCTGGGACCCTGGAGCTGTGAAGCATTTATGCTAACCACCATGCTACCTTGCTGCCCTTAATGTTGTATTATTTTCGGGGTTATCTTTGAAGTAAGGGGTGGTAAATGATCCAATGTTTATTTAAAAAGGTTAAGCTGAATTCATAGAATAAACATTGTTTTGTGTTCAAAAACCCATGTGGCCACAATTGCAATACCACACCGTGTGCTTCAAAAGCAACAATACATTAAAGGGAGAGGTTGGTGGAACTCCATGATACATTTTGGGGTTCTGAAAACGCCGCTCCCATAACAGTGTATACTGGAGGGTGAGAGGCTCTCCTTCTCATTTCCGCAATCTAATTGTCTGGATGACACTGCACAATATGGCTGTCACTAGTAAGGCTTCTACTGTGTAGGACAGGGAATACCACTTCATGAGATTCTCACATCATGTGGGGGTAATGGTGGTTGGGTCTATGTGTGGTGTAGTCTCCGGGCTGGGGGTATTGTGTTGGGTAATCGTGTTCGGGGCTTGTGTGGTGAGGGAGGTGGAGGTAGGTAACGCGCGCAACTGTACTGTTCCAGCGATGATCATGGTGCCGATCATCAGGGTCGTCTTCATCTTGTTCAGGTTCTCGTTCGCCATTGAGTATCTTGTATCTTCCTTGGTGAACAAGCATAGTGTCTGTTATAATCTTGTTGTTTATTATCTCGTTTATCTGTCTGTTTCTCCTGAACGGCAATTTCCCATTAGAATCGTCACCATATGACTCCCTCATTTTTTTTTCAAACAAATGTGAGGTTAACCATTTTGTTAGGAATAACAACAAATGGGATTATTATTTAAATGATAAAACATTAAAGCATGCCGCTGTGCAGAGAGACCTGGGTGTGCTGGTGCATGAGCGCAAAAAGTTGGTTGACAGGTGCAACAGGTGATTAAGAAGGCAAATGTCCTTCATTGCTAGAGGGATGGAGTTTAAGACTTGGGAGATTATGTTGCAATTGTATAAGGTGTTAGTGAGGCCACACATGGAGTATTGTGTTCAGTTTTGGTCTCCTTACCTGAGAAAGGACGTACTGGCGCTGGGTTTGTGCAGAGGAGATTCACTAGGTTAATCCCAGAGCTGAAGGGTTTGGATTACGAGGAGAGGTTGAGTAGACTGGGGCTGTACTTCTTGGAATTTAGAAGGATGATGGGGGATCTTATAGAAACAGATAAAATTATGAAGGGAATAGATAGGATATGTGCGGGCAGGTTGTTTCCACTGGCGGGTGAAAGCAGAACTAGGGGGCATAGCCTCAAAATAAGGGAAAGTAGATTTAGGGCTGAGTTTAGGAGGAACTTCTTCACCCAAAGGGTTGTGAATGATGGAATTCTTTGCCCAATGAAGCAGATGAGGCTCCTTCATTAAATGTTTTTAAGATAAAGATAGATAGTTTTTTGAAGAATAAAGGGATTAAGGGTTATGGTGTTCGGGCCGGAAAGTGGAGCTGAGTCCATGAAAGATCAGCCATGGTCTCATTGACAAAGACGGCGGTTAAGGGGGGACCTAATTGAGGTCTACAAAATTATGAGAGGTAGGGACAGGGTGGATAGCAATAAGCTTTTTCTAAGAGTGGAGGTGTCAGTTACAAGGGGTCACGATTTCAAGGTGAGAGGGGGAAAGTTTAAGGGAGATGTGCATGGAAAGCTTTTTACACAGAGGGTCGTGGGTGCCTGGAATGTTTGCCAGCGGAGGTGGTAGAGGCAGGCACGATAGCATCATTTAAGATGCATCTGGACAGATGTATGAACGGGTGGGGAACAGAGAGAAGTAGATCTTGGAAAATAGGCAATAGGTTTGGATAAAGGATCTGGATCGGCGCAGGCTGGGAGGGCCGAAGGGCCTGTTCCTGTGCTGTAATTTTCTTTGTTGTTTGTTCTTTGAGACCATCCTTTAACGATGTTTTAGTATTGGCCACTAAATCATAGTCATTCACGATGATTTGCGCCATCAACTCATTTACCTTATTCCAAATACTACGAGCATTCAGGTAAAGTACACTTATGATGGTTTATATACCTCTGTTTGGAATTTTAACACCTTGATCAGTAACCTCTCCTAAGTTATTTTTCCTCTTAACTTTTCTCTTAATTTTCCTTGTCGTTGAACACGTATCTTCATGTAACAACCTGCCGCATCGCTTTCCATTCATGTTTTTACTTCCCGTGTTATTCCTTTTTGTATTGCTGGGCCTGTTTAATGAGCTCCCCTAAGTCACTGTACCTTGTACTGTCGCCCTTTTTGATTTTTGACTATGGCTTCTTTGCCTTACACTTTCCCCCTTGCTGCCTTTTGTTTCTGTCCCTGTTTTACTACCTTCTGACTTCCTGTATTGGTTCCCAGCCCCCTGCCACATTAATTTAAACACTCCCCACCCGCTCTAGCAAATAGCCCCCCAGGACATCAGTGCCAGTCCTGCCCAGGTGTAACCCGTCCAATTTGGACAGGTCCCACCTCCCCCATAACCGGTCCCAATGCCCCAGGAATCTGAAACCCTCCCCCCGAACACCATCCTATATATCCTGCCATTTCTACTCTGACTAGCACGTAGCGCCGGGTGTAATCCTGAGATCACTGCCTTCGACGTCCGATTTCTTAACTTCCTTCCTAGCTCCCTGTATTCTGCTTTTTGGAACTCATCCTTTTTTTTACCTATGTTGTTTGTACCGATGTGTACCACGGTCAGTGGCTGTTCACCCTCCCCCTCCAGAATGTCCTGTACCCGCGCCGAGACATCCTTGACCCTAGCACCAGGGAGGCAACATACCATCCTGGAGTCTCGTTTGCAGCCACATAAATGCCTGTCTATTCCCCTTACAATTGAATCCCCTATAACTATTGCACTGTCACACTTATCACCCCTCCCCTCTGCAGCAGAACCAACCATGGTACCACAAGTTTGACTGTTGCTGTTTTCCCCTGAGCGGCCATTCCCCTCAACAGTATCCAAAGCGGTATATCTGTTCTGCAGGGGAATGGCTACAGGAGATTCCTGCACTACCTGCCTCGCTCTCTTACTCTGTCTGGTGGTCACCCATTTTATTCCTGTCTGCGGAGTCTGAGCCTGTGGTGTGACCACCTCTCTATATGTGCTATCCACGATGCTCTCCGACTCGCGGATGCTCCACAGTGTCTCCAACCGCCGCTCCAGCTCTGAAACTCGAGCTTCCAGGAGCTGTAACCGGAGACACTTCCTGGACACATGCTGACCCTGGGGACTGGAACTGGCCCCAGCCAGCCATATGGAGCAAGAGGAGCAAGCCACGCCTTGGAGCTGTCCTGCCATGATTTATTCCTTTAAATTAAACTTTTGAAATTGAACTTTAGAATGTTGTTTTTGTGTCAGATTTTTTCCAATCTCCTGTATACTATTTAATTAGCTTTATCCCTAAGTATTTATCTTGCTTGATCTGACAACAAATTAAATAGTTATTGAATTGAAATTAGTTATTTAATTAAAATTTAAAAAGTTATTTAAATAAACTTAAAAATAGTAATTTAAATCAACCCAAAATAGTTAAGTGAGATTTAAAATTTAAAAATAGTAATTCAAATCAACTTAAAAATAGTAATTTAAATCAAATTAAAACTAGTAACTCCACAAATATTCAAATTTAGCCCAGTCTGCCTTTCAGCCAATCAGGTCATATGCTCCTGTGATGTCACTTTATCAGGTTTTTTTCAATTTGAAATAAATAAACATAGTGGGCATTTTGGTTGTCTCAACTTGTACCAAGTGTGGCTCCTACCACTGGGCTTCTCGAGTGCTTTGTCGGGGGTGGGGGGGGGGGGGGGATGGGAGTGTGGTTGTGACTAGGACTTGGACGAACATCCCTTTGCTGGCATTCTCCTCCATCTTCAGCCTTTCTGCTCGTGGTTCCTTCATCCATTCCCTCACTCTTTCTGATGTGGCCACCCAGTGGTAGAACTATAGGTTTGGGAAGGCCAGGCCTCCCATGTTTCTTTTCCTTTGTAGGACCTTTTTTGGATCCTCAGGCTTCCCCTCCCCCCCCCCCCCCTCCGCGTCTCCCCCCCCCCCCTCCCCCCCGCCATACACAAATACCATGATTAGCTCATCTAACATGTTGAAGATGTCGTGGGGTTGTAGATCAGGAGGGATCTGAACAGGAAGAGGAACCTGGGCAGTACCTTTATTTTGATCGCCTGCACTCTACCTCCCAGCGAGAGTGGGAGTGTGTCGCTCCTCTGCAAGTCCTTTTATTACCTCCTCCACCAGGCTTGTCAGGTTCCATTTGTGGATCTCTGTCCAGTCCTGGGCGATTTGAATCCCCAAGTAGTAAAGTTTGATCTGGGTTTGTGTGAATGGCAGTCCCTCTTGCTCTGTCTCTGCCCACTGTAGGTTCACTGGGAATATCTCCCTTTTGGGTTTAACGGATATGGGGAACAGGAAAGGAGGTGGATTTGAGACCAGGAAGAGATCAGACATGGTCTAATTTCAGGCTCGAAGGGCTGCATTGACAATTTCTCCTCCTATGTTTCTGTGCTTAGGTTCAGTTTGCAGCCCAAGTAGATTCCGAACCCCTTTGTCTTCCAAGCCAGCCAGGGGTTTGAGATGGAGAGCAGCAGGTAATTCATGTAGTGTGAAACTCTATGGTCTCTGTCCTCCTTCTGATAGAACATAGAACATGGAACATAGAACAGTACAGCACAGTACAGGCCCTTCAGCCGACAATGTTTTTTTAATAAACAATTTTATTGAGGTAGTTTTTGGCTTTGTAAACAGTTACAGACATCATCAGAAAGAAAGCAAAAGAAAGGCAAAAATGTGCAAACATCCATGTACTTTCAATACTTCAATCATAACATATTGCACAAGCCCGCTCCTCTCCCACCGGTACTACCAGCCATATTTTCCCTCCTACTCTACTTTCCCCCCCCCCCCCCCCCCCCCCCCCCCCCCCACCCCCCTGCTGACGCTCACTCTCCCGCAAAGAAGTCAATAAATGGTTGCCACCTCCGGGCGAACCCCTGCACAGATCCCCTCAAGGCGAACTTAATTTTCTCCATACCCAGGAAACTCGATATGTCCGCAATCCACAACTCCGTCTTCGGGGGCTTTGAGTCCCTCCACGCCAATAGCATTCGTTGCCGGCTATCAGGGAAGCAAAGGCCAAAACATCGGCCTCTTTCTCCCCCTGGACCCCCGGGTCCTCCGAAACCCCAAAAATTGCCACCCCTGGACTCATCACCACCCTTTGTTTTTAGTACCCGGGACATGACCCCCGCAAATCCCTCCCAGTACCCCCTCAGCTTAGGGCATGCCCAAAACATGTGCACGTGGTTCGCTGGTCCTCCTAGCGCATTTGTCCTCTATCCCGAAGAATTTGCTCATCCGAGCCACCGTCATATGGGCCCGGTGAACGACCTTAAATTGAATCAGCCCGAGCCTAGCACATGTCGCGGTCGAATTTACCCTACTCAGGGCCTCTGCCCACAGCCCATCCTCCATTTCCCCGCCTAGCTCCTCCTCCCATTTAAGTTTCAGTTCCTCGGTCTGGGACCCTTCCCCCCTCATGAGCACCTTATATATACCCGAGTCTCTACCCTCCCCTTCGTTCCTCCTAGAGACTATTCTGTCGAGGATCCCCATTGGCGGGAGGCATGGGAAAGATGGGACCTGTCTACGAACAAAGTCCCGCAACTGTAGGTATCTAAAATAATTTCCCCTTACCAACCCAAATTTCTCCTCCAAGCTCCTCAGTCTCGCAAAGCTCCCTTCCAGAAACATATCACCCATCCTTCCCGCCCCCGCCCGCCGCCATACTCGGAACCCCCCATCCATACTCCCGGGGGCAAACCGATGGTTGTCGCAGATTGGCGCCCAGACAGACGCCCCCATCTCCCCCACATGCCTCCTCCACTGGCCCCATATCCGCAGGGTCGCCACCACTGCCGGGCTGGTGGTGTATTTGGCCGGCGGCAGCGGTAGAGGAGCCATGACCAGGGCTGCCAAGCTGGAGCCCCTGCATGAAGCCGCCTCCACCCGCTCCCAAATAGACCCCCGTACCCACCATCCACTTCCTTATCATAGCGATGTTGGCCGCCCAGTAATAATTGATCAGACTCGGCAAAGCCAAGGTTTGGTCCCAGGTTCGGTTCCCGGCTGGGTCACTGTCTGTGCGGAGTCTGCACGTCCTCCCCGTGTGTGCGTGGGTTTCCTCCGGGTGCTCCGGTTTCCTCCCACAGTCCAAAGATGTGCGGGTTAGGTGGATTGGCCATGCTAAATTGCCCGTAGTGTTCTAAAAAGTAAGGTTAAGGGCGAGTTGTTGGGTTACGGGTATAGGATGGATACGTGAGTTTGAGTAGGGTGATCATTGCTCGGCACAACATCGAGGGCCGAAGGGCCTGTTCTGTGCTGTACTGTTCTAAATTCTAAATTCTAAATTCTAAAGCCAGCCCTCCCTCGCGGCGGTTCCTCTCCAACATCGCCTTCTTCACCCGCGGGGATTTTCCCGCCCAGACAAAGCTCATGATCAGCCCGTTAACTCTTTTGAAGAAGGACTGTGGGATAAAGATCGGGAGGCACTGAAAGATAAACAAAAATCGAGGGAGGATTGTCATCTTTACAGTCTGCACCCTCCCTGCCAGCGACAGCGGGAGTGCATCCCATCTCCGAAACTCTCACTTCATTTGCTCCACCACTCTGGCCAAATTTAACTTATGCAGCCTGCCCCAGTCTCGTGCCACCTGGATTCCCAAATACCGGAAATTTTTCTCAACCAGCCTAAACGGTAGCCCTCTCAATCTGTCCAAAGATGTGCGGGTTAGGTGGATTGGCCATGCTAAATTGCCCGTAGTGTAAGGTTAATGGGGGGATTGTTGGGTTACGGGTATACGGGTTACGTGGGTTTAAGTAGGGTGATCATTGCTCGGCACAACATCGAGGGCCGAAGGGCCTGTTCTGTGCTGTACTGTTCTATGTTCTATGTTCTATGTTCTCCTGGCCCCTTGTCTGGACCACAAACATTTCACTCTTGACCGTATTTAATTTGTATCCTGAGAACTGGCCGAACTTCCTCAGCATTCCCAGCGTAGTTCCCATCCCGGCCACTGGGTCCGACACATACAGGAGCAGGTCGTCTGCATAAAGAGAAACCCTATGTTCAACCCCGCCCCTCACCATCCCCTTCCAACCCTCTGCGGCTCTCAGCGCAATCGCCAGCGGTTCTATGGCCAGCGCAAACAGCAGCGGGGAGAGCGGGCAGCCCTGTCTGGTCCCCCGGTACAACCTAAAATACTCCGACACTTCTCTGTTGGTCCTGACGCTGGCCCTCGGGGCCTGATATAATAATTTGATCCAGTCCACCAATCCCTCCCCGAACCCAAACCGTCCGAGCACCTCCCATAGATAGTCCCACTCCACCCAGTCAAAGGCCTTCTCGGCGTCCATTGCCACCACTACCTCCACCTCCCTACTCACTGGCGGCATCATTATCACATTAAGTAATCTTCTTACTTAAGAGAAAGCTACTAAAAAAGCTATAAAGAAGAGGAAGATAGAGTATGAGAGTAAACTTGCTCAGAATATAAAAACAGACAGTAAAAGTTTTTACAAATATATAAGACAAAAAAGAGTGGCTAAGGTAAATATTGGTCCTTTAGAGGATGAGAAGGGAGTTTTAATAATGGGAAATGAGGAAATGGCTGAGGAACTGAACAGGTTTTTTGGGTCGGTCTTCACAGTGGAAGACACAAATAACATGCCAGTGACTGATAGAAATGAGGCTATGACAGGTGAGGACCTTGAGACGATTGTTATCACTAAGGAGGGAGTGATGGGCAAGCTAATGGGGCTAAAGGTAGACAAGTCTCCTGGCCCTGATGGAATGCATCCCAGAGTGCTAAAAGAGATGGCTAGGGAAATTGCAGATGCACTAGTGATAATTTACCGAAATTCACTAGACTCTGGGGTGGTCCCGGTGGATTGGAAATTAGCAAACGTGACGCCACTGTTTAAAAAAGGAGGTAGGCAGAAAGCAGGAAATTATAGGCCAGTGAGTTTAACTTCGGTAATAGGGAAGATGCTGGAATCTATCATCAAGGAAGAAATTGCGAGGCATCTGGATAGAAATTGTCCCATTGGGCAGACGCAGCATGGGTTCGTAAAAGGCAGGTCGTGCCTAACTAATTTAGTGGAATTTTTTGAGGACATTACCAGTGCAGTAGATAACGGGGAGCCGATGGATGTGGTATATCTGGATTTCCAGAAAGCCTTTGACAAGGTGCCACACAAAAGGTTGCTGCATAAGATAAAGATGCATGGCATTAAGGGTAAAGTAGTAGCATGGATAGAGGATTGGTTAATTAATAGAAAGCAAAGAGTTGGGATAAATGGGTGTTTCTCTGGTTGCCAATCAGTAGCTAGTGGTGTCCCTCAGGGATCCGTGTTGGGCCCACAATTGTTCACAATTTACATTGATGATTTGGAGTTGGGGACCAAGGGCAATGTGTCCAAGTTTGCAGATGACACTAAGATGAGTGGTAAAGCGAAAAGTGCAGAGGATACTGGAAGTCTGCAGAGGGATTTGGATAGGTTAAGTGAATGGGCTCAGGTCTGGCAGATGGAATACAATGTTGACAAATGTGAGGTTATCCATTTTGGTAGGAATAACAGCAAACGGGATTATTATTTAAACGATAAAATATTAAAGCATGCCGCTGTTCAGAGAGACTTGGGTGTGCTAGTGCATGAGTCACAGAAGGTTGGTTTACAAGTGCAACAGGTGATTAAGAAGGCAAATGGAATTTTGTCCTTCATTGCTAGAGGGATGGAGTTTAAGACTAGGGAGGTTATGTTGCAATTGTATAAGGTGTTAGTGCGGCCACACCTGGAGTATTGTGTTCAGTTTTGGTCTCCTTACTTGAGAAAGGACGTACTGGCGCTGGAGGGTGTGCAGAGGAGATTCACTAGGTTAATCCCAGAGCTGAAGGGGTTGGATTATGAGGAGAGGTTGAGTAGACTTGGACTGTACTCGTTGGAATTTAGAAGGATGAGGGGGGATCTTATAGAAACATTTAAAATTATGAAGGGAATAGATAGGATAGATGCGGGCAGGTTGTTTCCACTGGCGGGTGACAGCAGAACTAGGGGGCATAGCCTCAAAATAAGGGGAAGTAGATTTAGAACTGAGTTTAGGAGGAACTTCTTCACCCAAAGGGTTGTGAATCTATGGAATTCCTTGCCCAGTGAAGCAGTTGAGGCTCCTTCATTACATGTTTTTAAGGTAAAGATAGATAGTTTTTTGAAGAATAAAGGGATTAAGGGTTATGGTGTTCGGGCCGGAAAGTGGAGCTGAGTCCACAAAAGATCAGCCATGATCTCATTGAATGGCGGAGCAGGCTCGAGGGGCCAGATGGCCTACTCCTGCTCCTTGTTCTTATGTTCTTATGTTCTCAGGTTGGCCGCCAGCTGCCGACCTTTCACAAACCCCGTTTGATCCTCCCCAATCACCTCCAGTACACAGTCCTCCATTCTACCCGGCAGTACCTTTGCCAGGAGCTTGGCGTCTACATTAATCAGGGAGATTGGCCTGTAGGACCCGCACGCCTCCGGGTCTTTACCCCGCTTCAATATCAGTGATATGGTGGCTTGTGACATTGTCGGCGGCAGGGTCCCTCTGTCCCTTGCCTCATTAAAAACCCTCGCCAAGACCGGGCCCACCAGCTCAGAGAACTTCCTATAAAACTCTACTGGGTATCCATCCGGCCCCGGGGACTTCCCCGACGGCATGGCCTTTAGGCCCCCCAATACCTCCTCTACTCTAATCGGGGCCCCCAGCTCTTCCACTCGCCCCCCACCTACTGTTGGGAATGTTAACCCATCCAGAAACCTTTTCATCCCCTCCGGTTCTTCCGGCGGCTCCGAAGTATACAGCTTACGATAGAAGTCCCGGAATACCTTATTCAATTCTGTTGGGTCCTCCACTTTGCGCCCCCCCCCCCCCCCCCCGTCTCTTACTCTACCTATTTCCCTGGCAGCCTCCCTCCTCCTCAGTTGCTGCGCTAACAGTCTGCTAGCCTTTTCCCCATGCTCGTACACCACTCCCCTCGCCTTCCTAAGCTGTTCCACAGCCCTGCTCGTGGATAGTGCCCCCAGTTCCGCCTGTAGCCTCTGCCTCTCCCTGAGTAAAACCTCCCCCGGGGACTCCGCGTGCTCTTCATCTATCCGACCCATTTCCCTGACCAATCTATCCATCTCTGCCCGGTCTGCCTTGGCTCTGTGGGCCCCAATTGAAATCAGCTCCCCCCGCACTACTGCCTTTAGCGCCTCCCACAGGGTCGCCGCTGAGACCTCCCCCGTGTCATTCACCTGCAGGTAATTTTGCATACATCTCCGAAGCCTCTCGCAGATCCCCTCCTCCGACAGCAGTCCCACATCTAGCCTCCATTGCGGGCGTTGATAGCTCGCTCCCCCGAACTGCAGGTCCACCCAATGCGGGGCATGGTCTGAAATGGTAATTGCTGAGTATTCCGTGTACTTTACTTCCCCCATACAGTCCCTGCTTAGTACAAAGAAATCTATCCTGGAATATACTTTATGGACGTGCGAGTAAAACGAGTAGCCCCTTCCTGTTGGCTGTCTATCTCTCCAGGGGTCCACTGCCCCCATTTGCTCCATAAACCCTTTCAGCTCCCTTGCCATTGCTGGGAGTCTACCCGTTCTGGGACACGACCGATCCAAAGTCGGGTCAAGGACCATGTTAAAGTCCCCTCCCATTATTAGCCTGCGAGAATCCAGGTCCGGGATCTTCCCCAGCACTCTTTTAATAAAGTCCACGTCATCCCAGTTCGGGGCATATATATTCACCAGCACCACTCTTCTCCCCTCCAGTCTGCCCCATACCATCAGATATCTGCCCCCCCTGTCTGCGGATATACCCTCTGCCTCAAATTGCACGCGCTTGTTGATCATGATTGCCACCCCTCTGGACTTCGAGTCCAAGTCCGAGTGGAAGACCTGGCTAATCCAGCCTTTCCTTAGTCTGGTCTGGTCAGACACTTTCAGATGTGTCTTCTGCAACATAATTACGTCCGCCCTCAGGGCCTGCAAGTGCGCGAACACCCGCGCCCTCTTAACCGGCCCATTTAGTCCCTTGACGTTCCAGGTGATCAGCCTGGTCGGGGGGCACATCTCACCCCCCCACCCCGCCGGTCAGCCATAGCCTTTCTCGGGCCGGCTCCTGGCCCATGCGTCGCGCCATTCCTGGCCCGCCCTCTGGCTGCCTCCACCCTCGACCTCCTTTCCCGTGCCTTTTTCAAGTTCCTCCTCCGTCAGCAGAACAACCCCACCCCCCCTAACCCCATCCCTCGATACCCCCATCCCTGCCATCTACTGGCTGTAACTTCCCCCCCACCTGACTCCCTTGACTAGCCAATCTGCTAGCCCGGTGACTCAACACTCCGGCGCCTTCCTGTCTCAGTCCCATTGTTTCCCCGTCCTCCTCCCCACTCCCCGGCGCCCCATCCCCCTCTCCCACCCACTAGGGCAAGCCGGCTCCCGTGTCTTCTGCGAGCTGCACAAAAAGTACAAACCAGCCCAAACAGGAAAACAAAAACAGAAAAAAGAGTAAAAGCACAAAAATAAACCCAAAAAACAAACCCCCCCCCCAAGAAACAAGAGCGATCCCAACAAAAAAAAACAAAAAAAGGGGGAAAGGGGGGGGGGGGGGGTTAACCCCCCAAACCAATGTCCATGAACAAAGGAAAGAGTCCCAAATGTTCCGCTTGGCCCCTTTGGCCCAGCAAACCGTTGAGCAGCAGTCCAGGCACATTCGGCGTTCCTTCCCACAGTAATCCTCGGGCCCTAATTCGCGTCCTTGGGGCCTCTTTTCGGGACCAGCCCCAGGTCCCTCACAAAATCCATCGCTTCTTCGGGCTCGGAGAAGTAGTGGTGTTGACCTTGGTGCGTGACCCATAGACGAGCTGGGAACAGCAGACCAAACTTCACGTGCTTCTTGAACAGCACCTCCTTGACATTCTTAAAGGCAGCTCGCCGCCGAGCCACCTCCTGGCTTAGGTCCTGATAAATGCGGAGAACACTGTTGTTCCACGTGCTGCTCCTGGCGTTCTTTGCCCACTGCAGCACCCGCTCCTTGTCCACGAACCTGTGGAACCTAATCACCATCAGGCGGGGGGGGGTCCGCCCGGCCGCCCCTGCCTTGCCTGCAGTCTGTGTGCCCCCTCCAGCTCCGGCGGTCGCGGAAAGGCTTCGGCCCCGATCAGCTGCTTCAGCAGGTCTGCTACAAACGCTACAGCATCAGCTCCCTCAGCGCCCTCCAGGAGGCCGACCATCCTCAGATTATTCCTGCGGACTCTATTCTCCAGCTCCTCCACTCTGTCCAGCAGTCTTCTCTGCCGCTCTTTCAGGCCGTCAACTTCTATCGCTGCAACCGTCTGCGCATCCGCCTGCTCCTCCACCGCCTCTCCCAGCTCCTTAACTTTCACATCCTGGGCGTCCATCCTCTGGTTCAGCTGATCCACCGCTTTCTGGATTGGGTCCAAGCTGTCCCGCTTCAGCGCTTCAAAACTGGACTTCATTACCTGGAGCATGTTATCCAGCGCCAGCTGGATTGCTGAGTCCAAGGTCCGTGTGTCTGCCATCTTAGGTCCCAGGTAAGTTTCTTCAGGTCCTTGTTTCTGTCCCTTTTTCTCCTTCTTTTTCTGCCTTCTGGACTCTCGCTGTTCCATATGCCGCAGCCCGCTCCTCAGCGCCTTCGCTGTCGCTTTCCTTCGCCCAGCTCCTTAAATTTTACCTTCTGGGCCTCTGAAGTGGGTCCAAGTTGTCCCTCCTCAGCAACTCCAAAACTTATTTACTTCTCCTGGAGGAAGGAAGGTCTGTGGGTCCGCCATCTTACTTTCCAGGTCCGTTTCCTCTGCTCCTTGCCTCCGTCTCTCTCTCTCTCTCTCCCCCTACCTGCTGGCCTCCCACGCTTCCATCGCTGTCAGCCTGCTCTCCAGCCCTTTCCCTGCAGCCTTTTTGCCGCCCCCGAGGTCCCGCTATCGCGGGGAATCAGCTCCAAAGCCCCGCCGGAGTGAGAGCCCACCGAATGTGCGGCTCACTCAGGCATCGCCGCCACCGGAAGCCTTCAGCCGACAATGTTGTGCCGACCATTTATCCCAATCTAAAATCAACCTAACCTACACCCCTTCAATTTACTGCTGTCCATGTGCCTATCTAAGAGCCGCTTAAATGTCCCGAATGACTCTGACTCCACCTCCTCTGCTGGCAGTGCACTCCACACACCCACCACTCTGTGTGTAAAGAACCTACCTCTGACATCTCCCCTATACCTTTATCCAATTACCTTAAAATGATGTTCCTGTGTGACAGCCATTTCCACCCTGGGGAAATGTCTCTGGCTATCCACTCTATCCATACCTCTCATCATCTTGCACACCTCTATCAAGTCACCTCTCTGCCTTCTTCGCTCCAGTGAGAAAAGCTCCCTCAACCTTTCTTCATAAGATATTCCATCCAGTCCAGGCAGCATCCTGGTAAATCTCCTCTGTACCCTCTTCAAAGCATCCACATCCTTCCTATAATGAGGCGACCAGAACTGGACACAATATTCCAAGTGTGGTCTAACGAGAGTTTTATAAAGCTGCAGCAAAACCTCGCAGCCCTTAAACACAATCCTCTGAATTGCCAACACACCATATGCCTTCTTAACAACCCTATCAACTTGGCTGGCAACTTTGAGGGATCTATGTACGTGGACCCCAAGATCCCTCTGTTCCTCTACACTTCCAAGAATCCTGCCTTTAACACTGTATTCAGCATTCAAATTCGACCTTCCAAAAATGAATCACTTCACATTTATCTAGGTTGAACTCCATCTGCCACTTCTCAGCCCAGCTCTGCATCCTGTCATTGTCCTGCTGTAATCTGCAACAACCCTCAACACTATCTACAATTCCCCCAACTTTCGTGTCATCGGCAAACTTACTAACCCACCCTTCCACTTCCTTATCCAAGTCATTTATAAAAACCACAAAGAGCAAAGGGCCAAGAACAGATCCCTGTAGGACACCACTGGTCACCGATCTCCAGGCAGAATACGTTCCATCCACTACCACTCTTTGGTACTTTGGATTTGGATTTTGTTTATTATCACGTGTACCGAGGTACAGTGAAAATTATTTTTCTGCGATCAGCTCAACAGATCATTAAGTACATGAAAATAAAATAAAATAAATACATAATAGGGTAACACAAGATACATAATCATAGAATTTACAGTGCAGAAGGAGGCCATTCGGCCCATCGAGTCTGCACCGGCTCCTGGAAAGAGCACCCTACCCAAGGTTGACACCTCCACCCTATCCCCATAACCCAGTAACCCCACCCAACACTAAAGGCAATTTTGGACACTAAGGGCAATTTATCATGTCCAATCCACCTAACTTGCACATCTTTGGACTGTGGGAGGAAACCGGAGCACCCGGAGGAAACCCACGCACACACGGGGAGAAAGTGCAGACTCCGCACAGACAATGACCCAAGCCGGAATCGAACCTGGGACCCTGGAGCTGTGAAGCGATTGTGCTATCCACAATACTACCGTGCTGCAAACACCAGCATCAGGTGAAACATACCTGAAGGGGTGTAGTGTTAATCAGAGGGTCGTTTAGGAGTCTGGTGACAGTGGGGAAGAAGCTGTGTTTGAGTCTGTTTGTGCTGTTCTCAAACTTTTGTGTCACCTGCCCGATGGAGGAAGTTGGAAGAGTGAGGTGAAGGGATCTTTGATTATGCTGCCTGCTTTCCCCAGGCAGCGGGAGGTGTAGATGGAGTCAACGGATGGGAGGCAGGTTTATGTGATGGACTGGGCGGTATTCACGACTCTCTGAAGTTCCTTGTGGTCCTGGGCCGAGCAGTTGCCATACCAGGCTGTGATGCAGCCAGATAGGATGCTTTCTATAGTGCATCTGTAAAAGTTGGTCAGTGTCAATGTGGACATTCTGAATTTCCTTAGTTTCCTGAGGAAGTATAGGCGCTGTTGTGCTTTCTTGGTGGTAGTGTCGACGTGAGTGGACCAGGACAGATTTTTGGAGATGTGTACCATGAGGAATTTGAAACTGCTAAGCATCTCCCCCTCGGCCTCGTTGATGCTGACAGGGGTGTGTACAGTACTTTGCTTCCTAAAGTCGATGACCAGCTCTTTAGTTTTGCTGGCATGAGGGATAGATTGTTGTCGTTGCACCACTCCACTAGGTTCTCGATCTCCCTCCTGTATTCTGACTTGTCATTATTCGACATCCTTCCCACTATGGTCATATCGTCAGCAAACATGTAGATGGAGTTGGAACCAAATTTGTCCACGCAGTCGTACTTCTCCACCCCTTCGCAGTTCTGTGGGCATTCGCCAGTGGCTTGATTGCCAGAGCAAGCAGCAACAAGGACAGTGGGCATCCCTGCCTTGTGCCTCTGTGCAGCTGGAGTATTTTGAGCTGGTGGTGTTCGTCTGTACACTCGCCACAGGACCGCTGTGCAGTAGTTTCACCCAGGAGGTGAACCCTGGCCCGATCCCAGAGCGTTCCAGTACCTCTAGGAGGTAGTTCCATTTGACTCTGTCAAAAACCTTTTCTACGCCCAGGGAGATAATCATTTCTGGTGTTTTCTCCCCAGATGGGGTTATTATCACGTTCAGCAGCTGCTTGAAGTTCAGTGTTAGCTGCCTGCCCTTGTGCCCTTGACAAAGCCCGTCTTCCGTGGCTACCTCTGGCGTGCAGCTCTCCAGCGGCTTTGCCAGGGCTTTTGTCGGGATTTCTGCATCTACGTTGAGTAGCAAGATGGGTCTGTAGGACCCACACTCAGTCAGATCTTTGTCCTTTTTGGGTATCAGCGATAATGAGGCTTGTGCGAGTGTTGGTGGCAGAGAGCCCCTTACCAGTGAGTCTGCGAACATCTCTAACAAGTGCCAATGCTGACACAAATATTTTGTAGAAGTCCGCCGGGAATCCATGCCTGCATGGAGTTGATATTCTCCATGACTTCTCCCAGTTCTAATGGTGCTTCCGGGCCCCATCCTTTCTCTCCCCTGACCACTGTGTCCAGCCCGTCGAGGAACTAATCCAATCCCGAGTACACCTCGGGGAGTTTGGAGGTGTACAGCCCCCGGTAGGAGGTCACAATGGCCTCGTTGAACCTTTCCGGTGTGACGACTCCCCTGCCTTTGCTTTCCAGAACTTGTGTTATTTGCCTCGTGGTTGCCTGTTTTCTCAGTTGGTGAGTCAGCAGGTGGCTGGCTGTGTCTCCGTGTTCACAGAAGGTCCCCTCCCCCCGCATCTGGCGGAGCTGGTGCACTGCTTTCCCTGGGTCAAAGTCCATTTGTAGCCTCTTTCTCTCCACCAGTAGCTCTACAGTCAGGGCCGCGGAGAACCGCCGGTTCACCTCCACTATGGAGTCGACGAATTCTTGCCGAGCTGCCCCACCTTCCTATCTTTAAGTGTCTTGAGTGCAATAGTCTCTTCCCTTATCACTGCCCTCCAGATCGTGGAGGTTGAGACTTCCTCATTCTGGTTGTTGGTGCAGTACCCGTCTATGATCTGTGATATCTGTTCGCAGAATGCTTATCGGCCAGGAGGGCCATGTCCAGCTTCCATGGGGGGAATTGCGTCTGTCCTGTCTCCAACCTCACATCCACATAGTGTGGAGCACGGTTGGAGATTACGATTATGGAGTATTACGCTCCCACTATCCCTTAGAACATAGAACATAGAACAGTACAGCACAGAACAGGCCCTTCGACCCTCGATGTTGTGCCGAGCAATGATCACCCTACTCAAACCCACGTATCCATCCTATACCCGTAACCCAACAACCCCCCTCCTTAACCTTACTTTTTAGGACACTAAGGGCAATTTAGCATGGCCAATCCACCTAACCCGCACATCTTTGGACTGTGGGAGGAAACCGGAGCACCCGGAGGAAACCCACGCACACACGGGGAGGACGTGCAGACTCCGCACAGACAGTGACCCAGCCGGGAAACGAACCTGGAACCCTGGAGCTGTGAAGTATTTTATGCTAACCACCATGCTACCGTGCTGCCCTTGCTAACCACCATGCTAACCACCATGCTACCCTTGAAGCAGCACTTTCCCCACTACAATGAAGTCCATCCTGGTGCAGACCCTGTATACTTGGGAAAAGGAGAGCTCCTTCTCCCCCGGGTGTGTGAACCTCCACAGCTTCACTGCCCCCATCTGCTGCATGAACATGCCCATCTACTTTTTTATGTCTGATTTTTCCCCGATTTGGGGTTTGATCTGTCTGTCCATGGGTCCTGTACGCAGTTAAAGTCCGTCCCCCGTCCCCCCACCCCCCGCAATGATGAGTTGGTGTGAGTCTATGTCGGGGACTTCCACCATGGCCTTTTTCATGAATTCTGCGGTTTCCCAGTTGGAAGTGTACACATTTACAAGGACCACTGGTGCCCCTTCCAGGACACTGCTAACCAAACAATGATGTCCCCCTTGGTCTGTAACCATCCTCTTCGGTGTAAATGTTGTCCTTTTGAGCAGTATGGCCACCCCCCCCCCCCTCACCCCCCCTCCCCGCCCTCGTCCCATAGCACGAATGGAAAGTCTGTCCCACCCAGCTCTTTCTTACCGAAATTCAGTCCTTCTCCCTCAGGTGGTTCTCCTGGAGGATGACTACGTGGGTTTTCATACTTTTCAGATGGGCGAAGACTCTGGATCCTATCACTGGGTCATATGTCCGATGAATTTCCAGGTGACTATTCTGATTCTGTTTCCTCCCCCTCTGATGTCTCCCCCTCCTCTCATCTCTGATCTCAGTCTCGTTGTTGCTCCTTTATCCTCCCGGCTCTGCTCAGTCTCGTTCCTTTAACCTCCCAACTCTGCTCTTAGTCTCGCTCTTGGTCCTTAATCCTCCAAACTCTACTCTTAGTCTCGCTCTTGGTCCTTTATCCTCCAAACTCTGCTCTTAGTCTCGCTCTTGGTCCTTTATCCTCCAAACTCTGCTCTTAGTCTCGCTCTTGGTCCTTTATCCTCCCAACTCTGCTCTTAGTCTCGCTCTTGGTCCTTTATCCTCCCAACTCTGCTCTTAGTCTCGCTCTTGGTCCTTTATCCTCCCAACTCTGCTCTTAGTCTCGCTCTTGGTCCTTTTTCCTCACGGCTCAGTTCTCAGTCGCGCTCCTTTCTCCTCCAGGCTCTACTCAATTTCGCTCCTTTATCCTCCCGGCTCTGCTCTAGCCTCGCTTTTGTTCCTTTATCTGCCCGGCTCTGCTCTCAGTTTAGCTCTTTCTCCTTTATCCTTTCAGCTCTGCTCTCTGTCTCGCTCCTTTATCCTCCCGGCTCTGCTCTCAGTCTCACTCTTGCTCCTTTATCCTCCCGGCTCTGCACTCAGCCTCGCTTTTTCTCCTTTATCCTCCTAGCTCTGCTCTGTCTCGCTCCTTTATCCTCCTGGCTCTGCTCTCAGTATCTCTCTTGCTCCTTTATCCTCCCGGCTCTGCTCTCTGTCTCACTTTTGCTCCTTTATCCTCCCATCTCTGTTCTCAGCCTCGCTCTTGGTCCTTTATCCTCGCGGCTCTGCTATCGCTCTTGCTCCTTTATCCTTCTGGCTCTGCTCAGTCTCGATCCTTTATCCTTCCAGCTCTGCTCTCAGACTAGCTACTGTTCCTTTATCCTCCCGTCTCTGCTCTCGCTCTTGCTCCTTTATCCTCCCGGCTCTGCTCTCAGACTAGCTACTGTTCCTTTATCCTCCCATCTCTGCTCTCGCTCTTGCTCCTTTATCCTCCAGGCTCTGCTCTCAGACTAGCTACTGTTCCTTTATCCTCCCGTCTCTGCTCTCGCTCTTGCTCCTTTATCCTCCCGGCTCTGCTTTCAGTCTCGCTCTTTCTCCTTTACCCTCTCGGCTTTGCTCTCTGCGCCTCTCTTGGTCCTTGATTCTCCCGGCACTGCACTCAGCCTCGCTCTAGCTCCTTTATCGTTCCGGCTCTGCTCATTCTGCACTCTGCTCTTGCTCCTTTATCCGCCCGGCTGTGCTCTCAGTCTCACTCTTGCTCCATTATCCTCCCGGCTCTGCTCAGTCTTGTTCCTTTATCCTCCAGGCTCTGCTCAGTCTCGTTACTTTATCCTTCCGGCTGTGCTCGCAGTCTCGCTCTTTTATCCTCCTGGCTGTGCTCTGATCCTCGATCCTGCTCCTTTATCCTCCCATCTCTGTTCTCAGTCTCGTTGTTGCTCCTTTATCCTCCTGCCTCTGCTCTCAGTCTCACTCTTGCTCCGTTATCCTTCCGGCTCAGTTCTCAGTCTTTCTCCTTTATCCACCAGGCTCTGCTCAATTTCACTCCTTTATCCTCCCAGCTCTGCTCTCAGTCTCGCTCTGGCTCCTTTATCCTCCCAGCTCTGCTCTCAGTCTCGCTCTGGCTCCTTTATCCTCCCAGCTCTGCTCTCAGTCTCGCTCTGGCTCCTTTATCCTCCCAGCTCTGCTCTGAGTCTTGCTCTGGCTCCTTTATCCTCCCAGCTCTGCTCTCAGTCTCGCTCTGGCTCCTTTATCCTCCCAGCTCTGCTCTCAGTCTCGCTCTGGCTCCTTTATCCTCCCAGCTCTGCTCTCAGTCTCGCTCTGGCTCCTTTATCCTCCCAGCTCTGCTCTCAGTCTCGCTCTGGCTCCTTTATCCTCCCAGCTCTGCTCTCAGTCTCGCTCTGGCTCCTTTATCCTCCCAGCTCTGCTCTGAGTCTTGCTCTGGCTCCTTTATCCTCCCAGCTCTGCTCTCAGTCTCGCTCTGGCTCCTTTATCCTCCTGGTTCTGCTCTCAGTCTCAGTCCTTTATCCTCCCGGCTCTGCTCTCAGTCTCTCACTCTTGCTCCTTATTCTCCTGGCTCTGCTCTCAGTCTCTCACTCTTGCTCCTTATTCTCCTGGCTCTGCTCTCAGTCTCTCACTCTTGCTCCTTATTCTCCTGGCTCTGCTCTCAGTCTCACTCTTGCTCCTTATCCTCCTGGTTCTGCTCTCATTCTCACTCTTGCTCCTTATCCTCCTGACTCTGCTCTCAGTCTCACTCTTGCTCCTTATCCTCCCGGCTCTGCTCTCAGTCTCTCACTCTTGCTCCTTTACCCTCCCCGCTCCTTTATCGACAGCAAAAAGCCCTGGAGTGCTTTTAAAATTCTATGACCATAATCTAAATTAAAATATACAAACATTTTTAAGCATGCCACATGTAAAGTTATGTAATAATGTAGTGTAGATTAAACTCATTTCTCAGATTTAAAACAAATAACCAAAACTTATAAATAATCAGCTTAAAAAAATCAACAATAGTAATGTCTGTTTCAAAGAAAGAGCAAAACAACTGTTGGAAAAACTTCTGCATGCCTTTAAACACTTGTTAAAAAGTTGCCTGTTGTTTTCCATCGATATCTGTTGTTAAACTGCTTGCTCTCAATGGGCGGAACCCAGGCTGTACTCGTCATAATGGGGCGGGGCTGCGCTGCACTGCTCCTGTTCCAGGCTGGAGGCCCCAGGCTATCAAAGAGGAAGGAGGAGATTTTTCTTTCAAAATCAGCGGCCCGTGACTTCCACCCGCTAGCTGGAAGTTAGGGGCCATTAGTTTAATAATTGTCCAAACGTTCGCATTGGGGGTTGTCCTATCTCAAAAAAGCAATGGAGAAGAACGTCCTTTACTGTACTCGGGCGCAAGTTGTCTCCTGTGAAATGTGTGTTGCCACTGGAGAGAAAGGGTGTATCGCCGTCAAGTGGGTATTGAACTCTCGGAAGTATTATCTGCTTGGCTGCAAAGATTCTTCTCATCCCCGGTCATGCCTCCTGACCTGGATCAGACAAACTAAAGAAAAAAAATGCTGGTGTGAACCGTTGGGTTTGAGCCTTCTGCCCTTTAACTACTGAATAACCTGTTGTGCTGGTGTCAAGCATGGACACATTGATGTTCGTGCTCAGGGCTTTTCTGCTGTGTGTGTGGGCGGGGAGGGCAGGGGTGATATCTGATATAGCATTGGGCAGGGGGGTGGTGGGAGGTGGAATGTTATACAGTATTGGGCAGGGTGATGGCATGGAGTGGTATATAATATAGCATTGGGCAGCGTTGTGAAGGGGTGGTAGGTACCTCCTTACATGTCTGTTTAATTGACTATTGCCAGAACTGTGCAGCAGGTTACATTAGCAATGTTGGCCTGAAGGTGGCTCACCACCACCTTCTCAATGATGAGAAACAAAGGGTGGCCGAGACAATGACACCAACATTTTGATAGTGAATTTTAAATAATGTATGAAGCTCTCAGCATCGTGAATACCTGCTCCAAAGGCCAAACCCATCCAGCTGACAGCACGTCCTGCATGTATTCTTGTCCAGGACTGGTAAAGTAGCCAGGAGTTTCCAGAAAGAGTAGAATGTACACTCCATGGGGCCGGGATGCCCCCTGTCCTTCTATCTATTAGTCTATTCACTGATTCATCATAGATGTTTACAGCAAGAAAACAGGCCCTTCGGCCCAACTTGTCCATGCCATCCAGTTTTTACCACTAAGCTAGTCCCAATTGCCCGCATTTGACCATATCCCTCTGTCCCCAGCTTTCACATATAACTCTAAATGTTTTTTTAAAAGACAAAATTTTACCCGCCTCTACTACTGCTTCTGGAAGCTCGCCACCCTCTGTGTGAAAATATTGCCCCTCTGGACCCTTTTGTATCTCTTTCTCGCTCCCCCCACCTTAAACCCATGCACTTTAGTTTTAGACTCCCCTATCTTTGGGAAAAGATGTTGACTATCTATCTTATCTATGTCCCTTATTATTTCATCGACCTCTGTAAGATCCCCCTAAACCACCTACGCTCCAGAGAAAAAAAGTCCCAGTCTATCCAGCCTTTCCTTGTAACTCAAACTATCAAGCCCGGTAGCATCCTCGTAAATCTTTTCTGCACTCTTTCTAGTTTAATAATATTCTTTCTATAAGATGGTGACCAGATCTGTACACAGTATTGCAAGTGTGATCTTACTAATTTCCGAATGGCCTCCTTCTGCACTGTAAATTCTATGAATTTTTTTTTGTACATCTTCAGCAACTCCTGTATTCAATATTCTGATCAGTGAAATCAAGCATGCTGAATGCCTTTTTCACCACCCTGTTCACCTGTGACTCCACTTTCAAGGAGCAATGAATCTGTAATCCTAAATCTCTTTGTTCTATAACTCTCCCCAACTCCCTACCATTAATTGGGTAGGACCTGCCCCGATTCGATCTCCAAAATGCATCGCCTCACATTTATCCAAATTAAACTCCCATCTGCCATTCAGCAGCCCACTGGCCCAATTGATCAAGATCCCGTTACAATCCTTGATAACCTTCTTCACTGTCCACTGAGTCACCAACCTTGGTGTCATCTGCAAACTTACGAACCATGCCTCCTAGATTCTCATGCAAATCATTAATATAAATAACAGATAAATAATCAGAAATAAACTTGGCATCAAAACGTATTTGGCCAAATAATAATCGATCAATGAAGCGACTTTAGAGTAGCCATGTTGTGGGTACAGTGGAAATCAATTCCAAAGAGGCAAAGGATGTTAGGAAAGAGTTAATGTTCCCTAGTACTTAAATTGGAATTGGGATTTTAATTGTTTAATAGACTTCTCTTATTGTTTAATAGACTGCATTGAAGAAGAGATTGCTGAACACAATAAACTTGGAGTTGAAGAAGTCAATAATTGTTTATAGTTCCTATTATAGCTTAACACTGTTCGCGCTTGTGAGCAAACAGATTTCTTTGGACGGAAGACTATTTTCTGAATTCTACTCTGAAGAGTGATTTAGCGTAACTTAGAAAACAAATAGCTGAATCCAAGTATAGAATTTCAGGGTATGGCTACCTACCGTTGTTTTCCGAGGGTCAACCCCTCGAACAATGGAAGCATGAAGTTACCATGTGGACATGGGTTGCATCCCTGCCCAAGAAAAACAAGAAATGGCCTTGGCACTTTAATTTCCTTACAAAAACAAAATAAGGTGCAAGATATTTTGCGAATTGGAGCCGGGGCAATTGGACTTAGATTAAGTTTTGGATACATTATTAACTTTCATGGATAAGATTTACCAAAGGACGACTTATTAACTGTTGATGAGGTTTGGTCAGATTTTGACATTTAGAAAGATGGAAGAAACCTCCATAGAAGAGTACATAATGGAATTTACAGATTGTTTGCAAGGCTGCAAATATTCAGTCTAGAAATTCTTCAATTGGTGCTTGTGTTCAAGTTCAAGACTCTGCTGAAGTTATAAATATGGGTAGGCTTCTGGTTTTGACAGGTGTTAAATTTGTAGAAAGACACCTCCTGTTAGAGACTCTAACAAAGCTCTTTAGCAAATATTCCTTCCCGGCAGCCTTCATGACACATATGGGCCAATTTTGATTTTGATTTATTGTCACGTGTACCAAGGTACAGTTAAAAGTTTTGTTCTGCATACTGATTAAGCAGATTGTTCCATACATGAAAAAACATGGGACATACATCGGGCAAACATAAATACACAATGTAAATACATAGGCGCAGACATCGGGTGAGCATACGAAGTGTAGTACGACTCAGTGGAGAAGATGTGTGAAGAGATCAGATCAGTGCATAAGTCCATAAGGGGGTCATTTAGGAGTTTAGTAACAGCGGGGAAGAAGCTGTTTTTGAATCTGTTCGTGCGTGTTCTCAGACTTTTGTATCTCCTGCCAGGTAGAAGAAGTTGGGAAAGTGAGTAAGCCGGGTGGGAGGGGTCTTTGATTATACTGCCCGCTTTCCCCAGGCAGCAGGAGGTGCAGATGGAGTCAATGGATGGGAGGCAGGTTTGTGTGAAGGACTGGGCTGTGTTCTCTGTAATTTCTTGCGGTCTTGGGCCGAGCAGTTGCCATACCAGGCTGTGATGCAGCCAGATAGGATGTTTTCTGTGGTGCATCAATGTGAACATGCCGAATTTCCTTAGAAAGTATAAGCGATGTGCTTTCTTGGTCATAGCACCGACGTGGGTGGACCGCGACAGATTGTTGGTGATGTGCACATCTCTGAATTTGAAGCTGTCAACCATCTCCATCTCATACCATTGATGCAGACAAGGGTGTGAACAATACTTTGCTTCCTGAAGTCAATGACCAGCTCTTTACTTTAGCAGACATTAGGGTTTTCTATCTCCCTCCTGACTCATCGTTGTTTGAGATTCGACTGACTACGGTCGTGCCATCAGTGAACTTGTAGATGGAGATGGAACCAAATTTTGCCACACAATCGTGTGGGTATAGGGAGTATAGTAGCCTTATGGGGCCCCGGTATTGAGGACTATCGTGGCGGAGGTGTTGTTTATCCTTACTGATTGTTGTCTATGGGTCAGGAAGTTGAGGATCCAGTTTCAGAGTGAGGAGCCAAGTCCTTGGTTTTGGTGCTTTGATATGTGGTTGGCTGGGATTATGATGTTGAAGGCAAGCTGTAGTCAATGAATAGGAGTCTGATGTAGGGAGTCCTTGTTGTTGAGATGCTCCAGGGATGAGTGTAGGGCCAGGGAGATGACATCTGCTGTGGACCAGTTGTCGCGGTCCATAAAAGAAGATTTATAACTAAAAATAACAAGGACAGAAACACCTTCAAGAAATTTGGCAGGCGGAATTAATTTGGAAATTTCAACAGAAAAATGAACCCTAGAATGCCCAAGGTGTGGTCAATCGGTGTATTAGGTGTGAGTTCAAAGTTCCATTATGCAATAATGTCCGAAGAGATATAGGGAACCAAGAGACAGAAGACTATGAAGAGGAAGATATTGACCAAAGAGAAGGCATTGTCTTCGTAACTAGAAGTTTCAGTCCAGTCATGAATATGCTGGTCTCAGAGTTCTTCAGTTGTGCCATATTGCACAGCAGATATACATCTACAGTATCTGGAGTAGACTGGTTAAAATGTTACCAGGACTCCTTAAGTAACACCGGCCAGAACAAAGTTAAGGAATTTGGAAGTTCCACGAGTTTCAGATTTAGGGATGATAAACCATTAAATCACTGAAAAGAGCAATGATTCCTTGTAAAATCACTCGAAGGAATCATTTTAATAGCACGGATGTTGTCTCCATCAAAATATCTTTTTTATTTAGCGGACCATGAATGAAGAAAGCACTAGACATGGAAAACGAGAAGCCATCGTATTTGGAAAAACTATATACATAAATTTGCGCAGCCGAAACACTATATCCCATTAATTATCCTAATTTTTCTTGTAAAGAAGTTAAAGAAGTTCTGTCAGCATCCGAGAACAGGAGTCCAGAAAATAATAAGTTGATAGTGTTCAAGTTTGTTCATCTGTCTTTACAAAAAGTGTCCGCACGAACAAATCAGCTCTCCACCGTGGGACGAGGCAGGGATGTCCTCTGTCCCCCCTGCTGTTTGCACTTGCGATTGAGCCGTTTGCCATCGCAGCACGGTAGCATTGTGGATAGCTCAATTGCTTCACAGCTCCAGGGTCCCAGGTTTGATTCCAGCTTGGGTCACTGTCTGTGCGGAGTCTGCACATCCTCCCCGTGTGTGCGTGGGTTTCCTCCGGGTGCTCCGGTTTCCTCCCACAGTCCAAAGATGTGCAGGTTAGGTGGATTGGCCATGATAAATTGCCCTTAGTGTCCAAATTACCCTTCGTGTTGGGTGAGGTTACTGGGTTATGGGGATGGGTGGAGGTGTTGACCTTGGGTAGGGTGCTCTTTCCAAGAGACTCGATGGGCAGAATGGCCTCCTTCTGCACTGTAAATTCTATGTAAATAAAGAAGTTCGGGAGCATGGAAAGGAGTAGTGTGGGGGGGGGGGGGGGGGGGGGGGATAGAGCATAGGGTGTCCTTGTATGCCGACGACCTGCTGCTGTATGTGTTGGAACCGAGTGTGTCGATAGAGGGGATATTGGAGCTCCTGCGAGTATTTGGGTCTTTCTCGGGGTACAAGCTGAACATGGACAAGAGTGAGTATTTTGTGGTGTCTCGGCCGGGGGTGGGTGGGCTGCCATTCTGTAGGTCAGGGACTCATTTTAGGTATCTGGGGGTGCAGGTTGCCTGGGAGTGGGGGAGGCTTCGCAGGTAACATCACTAGTTTGTTGGGGAGAGTGAAAGCTGATCTGGCAAGGTGGGATGGTCTCCCTCTGTCACTGGCGGGTCGGGTACAGGCGGTTAAAATGAATGTGTTGCCGCGATTTCTGTTTATTTTTCAATGCCTACCGATTTTCTTGTCAAAGGCTTTTTTCAGGGAGATTCAGGGAAGGATTACCTCGTTCATATGGGGAGGGAAGGTGGCCAGAGTGAGAAAGGTGCTGCTACAGAGGGGAAGGCAGGCAGGGGGTTTGGGTCGTCCGAATTTGATGTACTACTACTGGGCGGCGAATGGGGAGAAGGTGCGGAGCTGGGTCAGAGGGGTTGATTCCCAGTGGGTCGGAATGGAGGAGAGTTTGTGCAGGGAGTCGGGATTAAAAGCACTAGCAACAGCGCCACTCCCGATAGCTCCGGGGAAATACTCAGGGAGTCCGGTAATAATAGCTTAATTGAAAATCTGGAGGCAGTTTCGCCAACACTTCGGGTTGGGGCGGGGTCAAGGGAAATGCTGATTCGGGGGAACCACAGATTTGAGCCAGGGAAGTGGGATGGAAGTTTTCGGAAATGGGAAGAGAAGGGGATTAAGACGCTAAAAGATTTGTTTCTTAGGGGTTCAGTTTGCAGGATTAAGGGAGCTGGAAGTGAAGTATGGGCTGGAGCAGGGAGAAATGTTTAGATATATGCAGGTTCGGGACTTTGCCAGGAAGGATATACAGAGCTTCCCGGAGGAACCGGCCTCCATATTGCTGGAGGAGGTGCTGACGACAGGGGGATTGGAGAAGGCAGTAGTGTCAGCGGTGTACGGAGCTATTTTGGAAGAGGATAAGGTACCACTGGAAGGGATCAAAGCAAAGTGGGAGGAAGAGCTGGGAGAGGTTACAGAGGAGGGGGCCTGGTGTGAGGTGCTCCGGAGAGTGAATGCCTCCACCTCATGTGCGAGGTTGGGGCTGATACAGCTGAAGGTGGTATGTAGAGCACACCTCGCGTGGGCGAGGATGAGCCGATTCTTTGAAAGAGTAGAAGATGTGTGTGAGCATTGCGGGAGGGGGGTCCGCTAATCATGTTGATATATTTTGTTCCAGTCCAAGGCTAGGGGAGTACTGGAAGGAGGTGTTTAGGGTAATTTCCAAGGTGGTGCATGTGAAGCTGGACCCGGGTCCCCGGGAGGCCATATTCAGGGTGTCGGATCAGCCAGGGTTGGAAACGGGTGCGGAGGCAGATATCGTAGCCTTCGCCTCGTTGATCGCCCAAAGGCGGATCCTGCTGGGATGGAGAGCAACCTCTCCACCCTGTGCCCTGGTGTGGTGGGGGGACCTGTTGGAATTCTTGACCCTTGAGAAGGTTTAGTTTGAACTGAGGGGAAGCTTGGAGGGGTTCTACAAGTAATGGGCATTATTCATTATGCACGTTCAAGAACTGGATAACATCGAACATGAGTTGGGGGGGGATGGGTGGGAGGGTTGTGGGGGAGGGGGGCTGTGTGTATTAAGGGTGACTATTGGTAATCCCTGATTCCTTTTTAAAATTTGTTTATGTAAACATACGGGCTGATGTTTGGGGGTTGGTGGGAGGATGGGATCGTTGTTATTGTTATGGGGATTGACATATCTGTTGTTGATTATTGTTCATTGTTGGTGGGTGTAAATTTGGGACAAAATGTGAAAAAGAAGAATAAAAATATTTTTTAAAAAATAGATAGCAGTGGTCACACCCAAGGTGCAGGCAGAGAAATGGGTGACCACCAGAAGGGGCAGGTAGTCAGTGCAGGAATCCCCTGTGGTTGTCCCACTCTCGAACAGGTATACCCCTTTGGATACTGTCGGGGGGATAGCCTATCAGGGGAAAACAGCAGCAGCCAGAGCAGTGGCACCACGGCTGGCTCTGATGTTCAGCCAGGGGGGCAAAGCGCAGAAGAGCAATAGTCATAGGGGATCTATAGTCAGAGGCGCAGATAGGTGCTTCTGTGGACATGAAAGAGACTCCAGGATGGTATGTTGCTTCCCTAGTGCCAGGGTCCAGGATGTCTCCGAACGGGTAGCGGGCATCCTGAAAGGGGAGGGCAAACAGGCAGAGGTTGTAGTACATATTGATACTAATGACATAGGCAGGTGTGGTGAATGTATTGTATTAACCATTCACCATGTATTACACTGTACCCGCTGTTTCCCATGTGGCTCCACCTATGGACCATTGTACGATATTACTCTGAATGTATCATGTTGGTTCCCTTGTGGGCTCCGTCCCTTGAGGGGAGGTATAAAGAGCAGCTGCCCTGTAGGCGGCCCTCAGTAGCAGAGCAGTCGCAGGCAGGCACTGTTCTAGTCAATTAAAGCCATAGTTTACTTCCACTCACTGTCTCACGTGAGTTGATGGTCGCATCAATTTAATCGACTACAACACCACAATGGGATCGGCCCTCAAACCTGACCAACTGGAACTCGACCCACAGGCTACGGAAGCCCAAGGGATTTTGTTCGCACTGGATCCTGAGTGAACCCTTGGATCTCTGTACAACTCGAGGTAAACTCCACATTCGCAGACGCCCTCGCGATGCTGAAGCGTCTATATGTAAGGCCGGTGAACGAGGTGTACAAGCGACACCTCCTTACCACTCGCCGCCAACGCCCCGGGGAATCGCTGGAGGAGTACCTACGCGACCTCAAATTCCCCTCACGAAGTTGCAACTTCCAGGCCATGACGGCCTCTCAACATATGGAACCCGCCTTCTGGGATGCCTACGTGGCTGGAGTCAGGTCCAACTCCGTGAGACAGCGCCTACTAGAGAAAGGTGCCCTCGACCTAGAAGAGACCGTAAAGCTAGCCTCCTCGCTAGAAGTAGCGTTCCAAAGCCTCAACGTGTTCCCGTCTGATCACGCGACACCCTCGTGGACCCCCAACCACGTGGCTGCCCGCCCAACCCGGGGGTCTACCCTGCTATTTCTGCGGCCAGCACCAGCACCCCAGGCAGCACTTCCCGGCCCGTAACGCGAACTGCAGCATCTGCGTCAAAAAGGGACACTTCGCCAAAGTTTGCCTGGCGAGGTCCAAATCCTCCAAGTAGCAGGCCCCACTCTCAGACTCACAGGCCCGCAGACCCCGCAGTGTGGCTGCGTGCCTGCCGGCTCCACCCCCTCCGGACGCGTCATCTGCCTCGTGCTGTCCGTGGGGGCAGCCATCTTCAACTCCGCACAACATGTGCGACTCACGGGGCCCGCCATCATGGCCACCGTCTCCCACGCGGCCCGCCACGTGTGACTCATGGGGGCTGCCATCTTGGATGCCATCTTCCTCGCCACCCGACATGTGCGACCGACGGAGGCAGCCATCTTTGGACCACCCCATCACCTCCGACCACGCCAGCTACCCGCAACTCGGCACGGTCACCCTCGACCAGTCACGACTAAAACACCTCCGGAAGTCCATGATGACCGTCCGGATCAATGGACATGTAACGCCCTGCCTGCTCTCCAGGAGCACGGAGAGCTTCATTCACCCAGATACGGTAAGGCGCTGCTCGCTCCAAATCTTTCCTGCACTTCAAACAATCTCCCTCGCTTCTGCATCGCACTCAGTGCAGATCCGGGGGTACTACGCCGCAAACCTTGCAACGCAGGACATCAAGTAAGCCAGTTTAAAATTATATGTCCTCCCCGACCTCTGCGCTCCTCTCCTGTTGGGACTGGACTTCCAGTGCAACCTCAGGAGCCTAACCCTGAAGTTCGGCGGTCCCCTACCCTCTCTCACCGTATGTAGCCTCGTGACTCTGAAGGTCGACCCTCCCCCGCTCTTCGCAAATCTCACCGCCAACCTCAAGCCTGTCGCCACCAGAAGCAGGAGGTACAGCATCCAGGACAGGATGTTTATCAGGTCTGAGGTCCAGCGACTCTTGCGGGAAGGGATCACCGAGGCCAATAATAACCCCTGGAGAGCTCCGGTGGTGGTTGTCAGGACCGGGGAAAAGAAACGGATGGTTGTAGGCTACAGCCAAACCATAAACTGGTACATGCACCTCGATAGCGGACATGGTGAATCAGATCACACACTACCTGGTGTTCTCCACGGTGGATCTGAAGTCTGCTTACCACCAGCTCCCAATCCGCCCGGAGGACCGCCACTACACGGCCTTTGAGGCAGACATCCGCCTCTTCCACTTCCTCCGGGTCCCCTTCGGCGTCACCAACGGGGTCTCGGTCTTCCAAAGAACGATGGACCGAATGGTGGACCAGTACGGACTGTGGGCCACATTTCCGTACTTGAACAACGTCACCATCTGTGGCCACGACCAGCAGGACCCCGACGCCAACCTCAAGAAATTGCTCCAAACTGCCCAAGCCCTCAACCTCACTTATAACAAAGAGAAATGCCTTTTACGCACAACGAGACTAGCCATCGTCGGCTACGTCGTGGAAAATGGAGTTCTCGGACACAACCCCGACTGTATGCGCCCCCTCCTGCAACTCCCCCTCCCCCACTGCCCCAAGGCCATTAAAAGGGGCAGCACTGTAGCATTGTGGATAGCACAATCGCTTCACAGCTCCAGGGTCCCAGGTTTGATTCCGGCTTGGGTCACTGTCTGTGCGGAGTCTGCACATCCTCCCCGTGTGTGCGTGGGTTTCCTCCGGATGCTCCGGTTTCCTCCCACAGCCCAAAGCTGTGCAGGTTAGGTGGATTGGCCATGATAAATTGCCCTTAGTGTCCAAACTTGCCCTTAGTGTTGGGTGGGGTTACTGGGTTATGGGGATAGTGTGGAGGTGTTAACCTTGGGTAGGGTGCTCTTTCCAAGAGCCGGTGCAGACTCGATGGGCCGAATGACCTCCTTCTGCACTGTAAATTCTCTGTAAAAGGTGCCGAGAAGATGATCAGAGGATTAGATAGGGTGGACAGTGAGAGCCATTTTCCTCGGATGGTGATGTCTAGCACGAGGGGACATTGCTTTAAATTGAGGGGAGATAGATATAGGACAGATGTCAGAGGTAGGTTCTTTACTCAGAGAGTAGTAAGGGCGTGGAATGCCCTGCCTGGAACAGTAGTGGACTCGCCAACACTAAACGCATTCAAATGGTCATTGGATAGACATATGGACGATAAGGGAATAGTGTAGATGGGCTTTAGAGGGTTTTCACAGGTCGGCGCAACATCGAGGGCCGAAGGTCCTGTACTGCGCTGTAATGTTTTATGTTCGGGTTCTTTTATTACACCCAGGGACCCCAACTATGCGGACAAAGTCCGCCCACTGATCAAAGACACCATCTTCCCACTGGTGGCTGAGGCCCGCCAGGCCTTCAGCAGCATCAAGGCAGATATTGCCAAAGCTGCGATGCGCGTGGTGGACGGGTCCGTCCCCTTCCAGGTGGAGAGCGACGCGACAGAAGTCGCCCTCGCCGCCACCCTCAACCAGGCAGGCAGGCCAGTAGCATTCTTTTCCTGTACCCTCAACGCCTCCGAAATTCGATACTCGGTTGAAAAAGGAGGCCCAAGCCATTGTAGAAGCTGTGCGGCACTGGAGGCGCTAGCTCGCTGGTAGGAGGTTTGCCCTCATCACTGACCAACGGTCGGTAGCCTTCATGTTTGATAATACACAGCGGGGCAAGATCAAGAACAATAAGATCTTGAGGTGGAGGATCGAACTCTCCACCTACAATTACAATATAGTGTATTGTCCTGGGAAGCTCAATGAGCCCCCAGATGCCCTGTGCCCTACGTGCGCCAGCGCGTAAGATGACCGACTCCAGGCCACTCATGATGACCTCTGCCACCCTTCTCCTCCCATCAAGGCCCGCAACTTGCCCTACTCCACCGAGGAGGTCAGGGCCATGACCAGGGACTGCCAAATCTGCGCGGAGTATGAGCCGCACTTCTATCAACCGGATAAGGCCCACCTGTAAAAGGCACCCCCCCCCCCCCTTTGAGCGCCTCAGCATCGACTTCAAAGGGCCCCTCCCCTCTACCAACCGCAACACGTATTTCCTAAACATCGTTGACGAGTTCTACCGCTTTCCCTTTGCAATCTCTTGCCCTGATATGACTGCGGCCACCGTCATTAAGGCCCTATATAGTGTCTTCACCTTGTTCGGTTTCCCCATTTACGTCTGCAGTGACCGGGGCTCCTCATTAATGAGCGACGAATTGCATCAGTACCTGCTCGGTAAGGGCATCGCCTCGAACAGGACTACCAGTTACAACCCCCAAGGAAACGGACAGGTGGAGAGGGTGAATGCGATGGGCTGGAAGGCCATCCTCTAGGCCCTACGGTCTAGGAATCTCCCCGTTTCTCACTGGCAGGAGGTCCTCCACGACACGCTTCACTCCATTAGGTCCCTCCTTTGCACGGCCCCTCATGACCGCCTGTTTGTTTTCCCCAGGAACTCCACCTCCGGGGTTTCGCTTCCGTCCTGGCTGAAGACACCGGGGCCCGTCCTACTCCGCAAACACGTCAGGAGCCATAAGTCCAACCCCATGCTCGAGATGGTCCAGCTCCTTCACACCAACCCCCAGTACGCATACGTAGAGCACCCCGACGGCCGACAGGATACCGTTTCCCTCCGGGAACTGGCCGGTTCCACCACCGCCGCCACCCCAACCTACCCCCCCCCAACCTATGCCGACCAGCGCCTCTGCCCCAACATGGCCTCTGCACCCCCTCCTATACTCCCTCCCCCCTTCACCGACCCACCGGAATGAAGCTCCAGAAGACACGCTCCCGGAGTCCATGTCTGAGCCCGCACCACCCATAGGTTCACCACCCATGCCCGCATGGATGAGTTCGACACCCGGGCCAGCTGTGATACCAGAGCACCGGCGATGACGATGCATGATTAGGGCGCTAGACAGACTGAACCTGTGAACCCTTCGCCCCGCCGGACTTCAATTTTTTAACAGGGGGTGAATGTGTTGAAGGCGATATGGGAAGAGATCAGGAATAAGAAGGGTGCAGTCACAATGTTGGGGGTTTACTACAGGCCTCCCAACAGCCAGCGGGAGATAGAGGAGCAGCCAGGTAAACAGATTTTGGAAACAAGTAAAAACAACAGGGTTGTTGTGATGGGAGACTTCAACTTCGCCAATATTGACTGGGGCTCACTTAGTGCGAGGGGCTTGGACGGAGTTTGTAAGGAGCATCCAGGAGGGCTTCTTAAAACAATATGTAGATAGTCCAACTAGGGAAGGGGCTGTACTGGACCTGGTATTGGGGAATGAGCCCGGCCAGGTGGTAGAAGTTTTGGTAGGGGTGCATTTCGGGAACAGTGACTACAATTCAGTCAGTTTTAAAGTGCTGGTGCACAAGGATAAGAGTGGTCCTTGGGTGAATGTGGTAAATTGGGGGAAGGCTAATTATAACAATATTAGGCGGGAACTGAAGAACCTAGATTGGGGGCGGATGTTTGAGGGTAAATCAACATCTGACATGTGGGAGGCTTTCAAATAGTCAGTTGAAAGGAATTCATGTTCCTGTGCGGAAGAAGGATAAATGCGGCGAATTTCGGAACCTTGGATAACGAGATATATTATAGGCCTCGTCAAAAAAAAAAAGGAGGCATTTGTCAGGGCTTGAAGGCGAGGAACAGACAAAGCCTGTGTGGAATATAAGGAAAGTAGGTAGCATGGAGTCAGGAGGGCTAAAAGGGGTCACGAAAAGTCATTGGCAAATAGGGTTAAGGAAAATCCCAAGGCGTTTTACACGTACATAAAAAGCAAGAGGGTAGCCAGGGAAAGCGTTGGCCCACTGAAGGAGAGGCAAGGGAATCTATGTGTGGAGTCAGAGGAAATAGGCGAGGTACTAAATGAATACTTTCCATCAGTATTCACCAAAGAGAAGGATTTGGTGGATGGTGAGTCTTGCGAAGGGTGTGTAGATAGCCGGGGTCACATTGAGATCCAAAAAGACGAGGTGTTGGGCGTCTTGAAAAATATTAAGGTGGATAAGTCCCCAGGGCTTGATGGGATCTACCCCGGAATACTGAAGGAGGCTAGAGAGGAAATTGCTGAGGCCTTGACAGAAATCTTTTGGATCCTCACTGTCTTCAGGTGATGTCCCGGAGGACTGGAGAACAGCCAATGTTGTTCCTTTGTTTAAGAAGAGTAGCAACGATAATCCAGGGAAGTACAGGCCGATGAGCCTTATGTCGGTGGGAGGGAAATTACTGGAGAGAATTCTTTGAGACAGGATCTACTCCCATTTAAAAGCAAATGGACATATTAGCGATAGGCAGCATGGTTTTGTGAAGGGGAGGTCGTGTCTCACTAACTTGACAGGAGTTTCTCGAAGAGCTCACAAAGATGATTGATGCAGGTAGGGCAGTGGATGTTGTCTATATCGACTTCAGTAAGGCCTTTGACGAGGTCCCTCATGGCAGACTGGTACAAAAAGTGAAGTCACACCTGATCAGGGGTGAGCTGGCAAGATGGATACAGAACTGGCTAGGTCACAGGCATTGAGTAGCAATGGAAGGGTGTTTTTCTGATTGGAGGGCTGCGACGAGTGGAGTCCCGCAGGTATCAGTGCTGGGACTTTTGCTGTTCGTAGTAAATATAAATTATTTGGAGGAAAATGTAACTGGTCTGATGAGTAAGTTTGCAGACGACACAACAGTTGGTGGAATTGCAGATAGCGATGAGGACTGTCAGAGGATACAGCAGGATTTAGATCGTTTGGAGACTTGGGCAGAGAGATGGCAGATGGAGTTTAATCCGGACAAATGTGAGTTAATGCATTTTGGAAGGTCTAATGCAGGTAGGGAATATACAGTGAATGGTAGAACCCTCAAGAGTATTGAAAGTCAGAGAGATCTAGGTGTACAGGTCCACTGATCACTGAAAGGGACAACACAGGTGGAGAAGGTAGTCAAGAAGGTATACGGCATGCTTGCCTTCATTGGCCGGGGCATTGAGTATAAGAATTGGCAAGTCATGTTGCAGCTTAGTTCGGCCACACTTGGAGTATAGTGTTCAATTCTGGTTGCCACACTACCAGGAGGATGTGGAGGCTTTAGAGAGAGTGCAGAAGAGATTTACCAGGATGCTGCCTGGTATGGAGGGCATTAGCTATGAGGAGTGGTTGAATAAACTCGGTTTGTTCTCACTGGAACGCGGAGGGTGAGGGGCGACCTGATAGAGCTCTACAAAATTATGAGGGGCATAGACAGAGTGGATAGTCGGAGGCTTTTTCCCAGGGGAGAGGGGTCAATTACTAGGGGACAAGGGGCAAGGTATAGAGTAGATGTACGAGCCAAGTTTTTTTACACAGAGGGTAGTGGGTGCCTGGAACTCGCTGCCGGAGGAGGTGGTAGAAGCAGGGACGATTGTGACATTTAAGAGGCATCTTGACAAATGCATGAATAGGATGGGAATAGAGGGATATGGACCCAGGAAGTGTACAAGATGTTAGTTTAGACGGGCAGCATGGTCGGCACAGGCTTGGTGGGCCGAAGGGCGTGTTCTCGTGCTGTACTTTTCTTTTTTCTTCTTTGTGAATAGCTGGGGTCCCAGCACTTATCTCTGCAGTGCTCCACTGGTCACTGTCTGTCAATTTGAAAAAAACCCATTAATTGATACTCTTTGCTTCCAGTCTGCCAACCAGTTTTTTTTTATCCATCTCACTACACCACCCCAATCCAATGTGCTTTAATTTTACATGCTCATCTCTTCTGCGGGACTTTATCAAAATCCTTCTGAAAATCCAAATAAACCACATCCACTGGCTCCCCCTCATCAGTTCTACGAGTTACATCCTCAAAGAATTCCTGTAGATTTGTCAAGCATGATTTCCCCTTCGTAGACCCATGCTGACTCTGCCTAATCCTGCCCCTGTTTTCTAAGTGTTCTGCTATAAAATCTTTGAAAATTTTCCCCACTGCCGACTTCAGGTTTACTGGTCTATAATTTCATGTTTTCTCTCTACTTACCTTTTTAAATAGTGGGGTTACATTATCTATCCCCCGATCTGTTGGAACTGTTCCAGAGTCTATGAAATCTCGGAAGTTGCATCCACTATTTCTAGTGCCACTTTCTTAAATTCTCTGGGATGTAGAATATCAGGCCCTGGGAGACCTATAGTGCATATGGTGTAGTGATTAGCACTGCTGCCTGCGGTGATGAGGGCCTGGGTTTGGTCCCGGCACCGGGTCACCGTCTGAGTGGAGTTTGAAAATTCTCCCGATGTCTGTGTGGGTTTCACCCCCACAATCCAAAGCTGTATTGGTGGATTGGCCACGCTAAATTGCCCCTTAATTGGAAAGAAAAAAAATTGGGTTATCTAATTTTTTAATTAAATTGTGAAGACCGAGCCAAAGTGTGTCAGCTTTGACAAAGAATCATCCAGACTTGAAACGTCAGCTCCCTTCTCTCTTTCAGATGCTGTCAGACCTGCTGCAATTGTCCAATATTTTCTGGTTGTGTTTCAGATTCCAGCATCCGCAGTAATTTGTTTTTTCCAAAGTATGTATTTTGTTGCATGGCCATTTCTTTGTTTCCCATTATAAATTTCCTGTTTCTGACTGTAGGGGACCTATATTTGTCTTCACCAATCTTTTTCTCTTTGCTTACCTAATAGAAACCTTTCAGTCAGTTTTTAATTTTCCTGCAAGCTTCCTCTCATGCTCTATTTTCCCTTTCTTAATCAATCCCTTGACCCTTCTTTGCTGATTTCTAAACTGCTCCTAATCCTCAGACTGTTGATTATCTTGGCCAATTTGGATGCCACTTCCTTTTGTCAAATATGGGGCGGGATTCTCCCCTACCCGGCGTGACAGAGGGTCCCGGAGTAGGGGAGTGGCACCAACCACTCAGGGGTCGGACCTCCCCAAAGGTGGGGAATTTCCCCACCTTTGGGGGCCAGCCCCGTGCTGGAGCGGTTGGCACCAGAAGACTGGCGCAAAAAACCGGCGCCCCCGGCAGCGGGGCTGGCCAAAAGGCTTTTGCCGGTCGGCGCATGCGCCAGTGGTGATGTCAGCGGCCAGCTGCCGCTGACGTCACCACCGGCGCATGCGCGATATGGGTTTCTCTTCCGCTTTGCCGTGGAAGAGAAATAGTGCACCCAGGGCACTGGTCCGGAGTCTGAGCGGGGAGCCCCGATCGCGGGCCAGGCCACCGTGGGGGCACCCCCGGGGTTCGATCGGCCCCCGCCCCCCCCAGGATCCCGGGGCCCGCTCGCGCCGCTGATCCCGCCGTTACAGAGGTGGTTCAAACCTCGGCGATGGGAGGGGCCTCCCAGCGGCGGATATCGGCCCATCCGGGCCGGAGAATCACCGCAGGGGCCTCGCCGATCGGAGTGGCGAGATTCCCGCCACTGCCACTTCCCGTGTGGTGGAGAATCTCTGCCACGGCGGGGGCGGGATTTTCGGCGGCCCCAGGCGATTCTCCGAATGGGGGTCGGAGAATTTCGCCCATGATCTCTAATTTCCCTTGTAAGCCATTATTTGCCACCTTTCCCATTATACTTTGGTGCCAGACAGCAATAAGAAATTGTTGCTGTCCCCCCCATGCAGTCCTTGAATGTTTGGCATTACCTATTGTTATGGGCCAGGGTTTAGAGAACTCCAAAGTATATCATGGAGATTACCTGACCCACAACCTTTACTGGATTGTGGTATGGTGAGCACACGGCCCACTCTACAGGTGTGGTGCAGCAGAACTCAAAAAGTTTTCTTTAAAGCAAAACAATGTTTATTCTATGAACTCCGATAACCTTTTTTAAAACATACACTGAACATCTTAGCAACCATCAATTCAAATACAACCCCCAAAGAATACAACATTCTCAGTAATCCTTAAACTTGTCTTTTAACATCCATATGACAAAAAAACCCTTTTGAAAGAAGCACATCAGGTTTAAATTCTCTACTGAGAGCAGTTATCACTCTGAATTCACCAAATGATCTAGTGATAGTCTTTAGATTGCAGAGAGAACAATATTACACCTGATCCTGAGATGCTGAGCACCTTCGGTCTGTGCGCATTCAGGATCCCTGACATTCCTGTTGCTTGCCATTTTAACAAAAGACCCTGCTCCCATGCTCACATGTCTGTCCTTGGCCTGCTGCAATGTTCCAGTGAAGTGCAGCACAAACTGGAAGAACAAAATCTCATCTTCCGGTTAGGCACGCTACAGCCTTCCGGCCTGAACATCGTATTCAACAACTTCAGATGATCAGCCCCACCTCGACCCATTTGTTTTCATTTCATTTTAACTGTCTTTTACCATTTTTTAATTTCTTAATATACATTTAATTCCCCCCCCCCCCCAATCTTATCCACCTTTCCTGCACCTTTCTCCTCTTTGCTTCCCCCTTCCCCTCCACCCACACCTATAGTTCATCCTCTGATGTTAGTTTCTCTGCAGTTTGGCCTTTCACATCTTTTATTCTCTCTGGGGACTGCCATTAGCGCACTCACCTTGATATCTGAAGCCATTAGCACCCGGTTTGCCTGGGTTTCTGTGGCTATGACTCATCTTTCATTCTCACTCCACAGTATAAATATTTCCCACTCTCTCTGTCTGTTAGCTTTGACAAAGAGTAATCGAACACGAAATGTTAGCTCTTTTCTCTCCCTACAGATGCTGTCAGACTTGCTGAGATTTACCAGCATTTTCCCCTTTCGTTTCAAAATTACACCTTCTTTGGCTGGCTGCAGCTCCAACACTAAAAACAAAACTAAAAAACACAGACACTTCCAAAGCTTTTCCTCAAAGCAAAACTAAAAAGCAGAGCCAGAGCTCAGCTCCACCCACACCCTGACATCACTGCAGCAACTTGAGCAGATAAACATTTCTTAAGTGACATTCCCGTGATACCTCCCCCCATCAACTTCAAGATGGTTTCATTTTTCATCTTTTCACGATTATTTAAGGTATGAAGACAGTAAATATACTTTTTTGTTTCAAAAAACAACACACGCAAACAGGTATAATAACATAGCCCATTTTAGTTCTTCCTCCTCCACCGAACCGGCTTCTCGTCATCAGTTCGATCGAGACAAAGCATCAGCTATCATGTTTTCTCGTCCTGCCACATGAATTATTTTAAAATGAAATGGCTGTAACAATAAACTCCATCGAAACAGTCTCACATTGTTATTCCGGAATCGCTACAAAAATGTCAATGGATTATGATCAGTATAGATAATTGTGTCAGACGGATTGCTGGTCACATAAATTTGAAAATGTTGCAATGCCAGCAGCAAGCTCAAGGTCACCTTCTCAATCGTAGAATACTTCATCTGGTGAGAATTCAATTTCTTCAAAAAATAACCAATAGGCCCTTCGTCGTCATCTTGTAGAAGCACATCACTCGCATCAACAGCCATTTTGAATGGTTTTGTGTAATTTGGGATGGCTAACACCGGAGCAGTGGTTAACACAGCCTTCAGGATGTCAAATGCCTTTTGACACTCCGCTGCCCAATTGAATTTGTTACGCTTCTCGAGCATGTCCGTCAGTGGCAGCACGGGAGCACAAGTGGATAGCACTGTCTGTGAGGAGTCTGCACAGTTTGCGTGGGTTTCCTCTGGGTGCTCCGGTTTCCTCCCACAGTCCAAAGACGTGCAGGTTAGCTGGATTGGCCATGATAAATTGCCCTTAGTGACCCAAAAAAGGTTAGGAGGGGTCATTGGGTTACGGGGATAGGGTGGAAGTAAGGGCTTAAGTGGGTCGGTGCAGACGCAATCGGCCAAATGGCCTCCTGCACTGTATGTTCTATGACTATGTCAATGAAGTGACTGCACTGCTAAAATTTGGTACAAATTCCCGGTAATATCCACTCATATTTCATAGAATTTACAGTGCAGAAGGAGGCCATTCGGCCCATCGAGTCTGCACCAGCACTTGAAAAGAGCACCCTACCCAAGGTCAACATCTCGACCCTATCCCCATAACCCAGTAACCCCACCCAACCTAAGGGCAATTTTGGACACTAAGGGCAATTTATCATGGCCAATCTGCCTAACCTGCACATCTTTGGACTGTGAGAGGAAACCGGAGCACCCGGAGGAAACCCACGCACATACGGGGAGAACATATATAGATACATAGAGCATACAGTGCAGAAGGAGGCCATTCGACCCATCGAGTCTGCACCGACCCACTTAAGCCCTCACTTCCACCCTATCCCCATAATCCAATAACCCCTCCTAATCTTTTTTGGTCATGATGGGCAATTTAGCATGGCCAATCCACCTAACCTGCACGTCTTTGGATTGTGGGAGGAAACCAGAGCACACGGAGGAAACCCACGCAGACACTGGGAGAACGTGCAGACTCCACACAGACAGTGACCCAGCAGGGAATCAAAACTGGGACCCTGGCGCTGTGAAGCCACAGTGCTAGCCACTTGTCCCACCATGTTGCCCACTAAGAAATCACCAAATTACCAAGAAATCGCGTTATTTCCCATTGTGTCGAGGGTATCGGAAACTCCCCAATAACTTTTGTTTTCACATCTCGTGGGACTCTTCAACCCTATCCAATTGTATGGCCGAAAAAGTGATTTGGGCTTTTCCAAATTCACTTTTGCCGAGTTTTATCACCAAACCCCTCTCCTGAAGATGATCGAATAACTCCATTAGATGCATCAAATGTTCTCTCCATGTCTGGCTAAAAATGACCAGATCGTCGATGTATACCGCACAATTGGATAATCTGAAACAACTTTGTTAGTTAACCATTGAAATGTGGCTGGGGCGTTTTACATGCCAAATGGCATAACTTTGAATTGGTATATACCATCTGGAGTCACAAAAGCTGAAACTCCCTTTGCCCTTTCAGATAAAGATACCTGCCAGTAACATTTAAGTAAATACAGTTTGGAAATGGAAATTGATTGTCCAACTTTCTCAATGCAATCCTCCAAACGTGGAATAGGATAACATAGAACAGTACAGCACAGAACAGACCCTTCGGCCCTCGATGTTGTGCCGAGCAATGATCACCCTACTTAAACCCACGTATCCTAAACCCGTAACCCAACAACCCCCCCCCCCCTTACCTTACTTTTAAGGACACTACGGGCAATTTATCATGGCCAATCCACCTAACCCGCACATCTTTGGACTGTGGGAGGAAACCGGAGCACCCGGAGGAAACCCACGCACACACGGGGAGGGTGTGCAGACTCCGCACAGACAGTGACCCAGCCGGGAACCGAACCTGGGACCCTGGAGCTGTGAAGCATTTATGCTAACCACCATGCTACTGTTCTGCCACCGGATAAGAATCTGTTCTTGTAACTGTATTAACGTTTCTATAGTCCACACACAATCATTGGGTACCATCCGATTTTGGTACCATCACGATTGGTGAGCTCCATTGGCTGCAACCCACTTCAATTATCCCATTTTTAAGCATTCTTTCAATCGCCTTGTTAACCTGTGCCAATTTTAAAGGGTTAAGTCTATATCGATGTTGTTTAATTGGGACAGCATTTCCCACATTTACATCATGTATAGCCATTTTAGTACTTCCCAACTTATCTCCACAACTTGCCAATGTGACATCAGTAACTCTTTCAGGTCAGTTTGTTTCTCCTCTGGAAGGTAACTCAACAATTTATCCCAATTTTTAAGAACATCCTCGATTCCCAATTTAATTTGAGGTATGTCAAATTCACAGTCATCTGGATTTGGTTTGTCACTTTGAGTTAGAATCATTAAAGCCTCCTCCTTTTGCTCTCCTTCCCTTCCAAAGTACCTTTTAAGCATATTCACATGACACATGCTATGAGTTTTCCTTCTATCCGGCGTTTTTACCACATAATTCACCTCACTTAATTTCCTTTCAATCTGATAAGGTCCACAAAACCTTGCTTTTAAAGGTTCACCTACCACTGGTAACAATACGAAAACGTTATCTCCACAGGCAAAACTACGAACTTTGGATTTGTTATCCACTACCCGCATCATCACATGTTGTGCGCCTTTTAAATGCTGTCTAGCCAATTCACCTGCTCTATTTAATTGTTCCCCAAAATTTGACACTTAATCCAATAATGTAAGTTCCGACTGCTCATTCACCAATTTTTCCTTGATCAATTTAAGTGGTCCTCTTACCTCATGACCAAAAATTTGTTCAAAAGGACTGAATTTGGTTGACTCATTAGGTGCATCCATAATTGCAAACTGTACGATTGGAATTCCTTTATCCCAATCCTTTGGATAATCTTGATAATAAGCCCTTAACATTGTCTTTACTGTCCTTTCTAATGCTCCCTCCGATTCTGGATGGTACGCAGTTGATTTAAATTGTTTTATTCCTCAGCTATCCACAACTTCTTTGAATAACTTTGAGGTAAAATTTGATCCTTGATCCAATTGATTTCTGTGGGTAATCCATATCTGGTAAAGAATTTAAGTAACTCGTCCACAATCATTTTAGCTGTAATATTACGTACTTGAATGGCCTCTGGAAACCTAGTAGACACATCCATTACAGTCAAAAGATATTGATTCCCACTTTTCGTTTTAGGAAGCGGTCCTACACAATCAATTCGGACCTTTGTAAAAGGTTCCTCAAATGCTGGAATGCGTATTAAGGGCACTGGTTTTATCACTGCTTGAGGTTTCCCTATCACTAGACATGTGTGGCATGATTGACAAAATTTAACTGCATCTTTATGTAGTCCAGGCCAATAAAAATGTTTTTGGATTTTACCTTCAGTTTTCCTTACTCCTATATGACCTCCCACTGGTACCTCATGTGCTACTCGCAACACCTCCTTTCCATACCCTACCGGCAATACTACTTGATGAACTTCTGCCTACTTTTCATGCCTGCATATGTAAAGGTCTCCATTTTCTTGTCAAGATATCACTTTTACGGTAATAACACTCTGGTATACACTCAGATTCCTCTTCTGTGAATGCTTTCTGATACATCCGGTTTATTTCTACATCTTTCTGTTGTAACTCTGCCAATTTTCCTGAACTGAAAATATCTGCCTCATCCTCCACCTGTTCCTTTCCAACCATCTGATAAAAAATCATTTCTCATAATGGCACTTCACCTTTATCTTCACTCTCTGATTTCTCCTTTTGTCTTAACCTGTGACTTTGCAACCTTGTTACGACAGAATCCGGAAAAGTCCCAGGATATTCATCCTTCAACACTTCAGTTGTCTGATTTTCCATTATCACTCCCACCTGCGATCCAGCTATATCATTACCCAAGATGAACTGTATTCCTGGACAAGATAGTTTCTCTATTATTCCTGCTTACCACTTCACCACTCTTCACTGGACTTTCCAAACTTACCTTATACAACGGAACACTATTCTTCTCACCCTGAATTCCACATATTACCACCTTTACTGGCAATATTCCTCCCAAACTACATAACTCCTCATCTCTTACCATCAAAGAATGACTAGCTCCCGTATCTCTTAAAATTGTGACTGCTTTACCTGCTCCTCCTGATGCACATGAGTAAACTTTACCCCACACAAGTAAATTCTTTAAAGAGATCTGGCACCTTCTTATCAATCGTGTCTTGATTAGGCTGTACATTCTCTTGCACCTCCTTCATTTCACTTGGGCTTTCCTTTACCACTTGAACAACCCCCACTGGCTTATCCTGTTTTACCATATTAGCCTTCCCAGTGCTTTTCTTCCACCAAAAGAACAAAGAACAAAGAAAAGAACAACACAGGAACAGGCCTTATGGCCATCCAAGCCGTGCCGACCATGCTGCCCGACGAAACTACAATCTTCTACACTTCCTGGGTCCATATCACTCTATTCCCATCCTACTCATGTACTTGTCAGGACGCCCATTAAATGTCACTATCGTCCCTGCTTCCACCACCTCCTCCGACGGTGAGTTCCAGGCACCCACTACCCTCTGTGTACAAAACTTGCCTCGTACATCTATTCTATACCTTGCCCCTCGCACCTTAAACCTGTGCCTCCTAGTAATTGTCCCCTCTACCCGGGGGAAAAGCCTCTGACTATCTACTCTGTCTATGCCCCTCATAATTTTTTAAACCTCTCTCAGGTCGCCCCTCAACTTCCGTCGTGCCAGTGAGAACAAACCGAGTTTATTCAACCGCTCCTCATAGCTAATGCCCTTCATACCAGGCAACATCTTGGTAAATCTCTTCTGCACCCTGTCTAAAGCCTCCACATCCTTCTCGTAGAGTGCCGACCAGAATTGAACACTATACTCCAAGTGTGGCCGAACTAAGGTTCTGTACAGCTGCAACATGACTTGCCAATTCTTATACTCAATGCCCCGGCCATTGAAGGCAAGCATGCCGTATGCTTTCTTGACTACCTTCTCCACCTGTGTTGCCCCTTTCAGTGACCTGTGAACCTGTTCACCTAGGTCTCTCTGACTGTCAATACTTTTGAGGGTTCTACCATTCACTGTATATTCCCTACCTGCATTTGACCTTCCATAATATATTACCTCACATTTGTCCGGATTAAACTCCATCTGCCATCTCTATGTCCAAGTCTCCAAACGATCTAAACATAAGAACATAAGAACTAGGAGCAGGAGTAGGCCATCTGGCCCCTCGAGCCTGCTCCACCATTCAATGAGATCATGGCTGATCTTTTGTGGACTCAGCTCCACTTTCCGGCCCGAACACCATAACCCTTAATCCCTTTCTTCTTCAAAAAGCTATCTATCTTTACCTTAAAAACATTTAATGAAGGAGCCTCAACTGCTTCACTGGGCAAGGAATTCGATAGATTCACAACCCTTTGGGTGAAGAAGTTCCTCCTAAACTCAGTCCTAAATCTACTTCCCCTTATTTTGAGGCTATGCCCCCTAGTTCTGCTTTCACCCGCCAGTGGAAACAACCTGCCCGCATCTATGCTATCTATTCCCTTCATAATTTTAAATGTTTCGATAAGATCCCCCCTCATCCTTCTAAATTCCAACGAGCACAGTCCCAGTCTACTCAACCTCTCTTCATAATCCAACCCCTTCAGCTCTGGAATTAACCTAGTGAATCTCCTCTGCACACCCTCCAGTGTCAGTATGTCCTTTCTCAAGTAAGGAGACCAAAACTGAACACAATACTCCAGGTGTGGCCTCACTAACACCTTATACAATTGCAACATAACCTCCCTAGTCTTAAACTCCATCCCTCTTGCAATGAAGGACAAAATTCCATTTACCTTATTAATCACCTGTTGCACCTGTAAACCAACTTTCTGTGACTTATGCACTAGCATACCCAGGTCTCTCTGCACAGCGGCATGCTTTAATATTTTATCGTTTAAATAATAATCCCGTTTGCTGTTACTCTTACCAAAATGGATAACCTCACATTTGTCAACATTGTATTCCATCTGCCAGACCCTCGCCCATTCACTTAACCTATCCAAATCCCTCTGCAGACTTCCAGTATCCTCTGCACTTTTCACTTTACCTCTCATCTTAGTGTCATCTGCAAACTTGGACACATTGCCCTTGGTCCCCAACTCCAAATCATCTATGTAAATTGTGAACAATTGTGGGCCCAACACGGATCCCTGAGGGACACCACTAGCTACTGATTGCCAACCAGAGAAATACCCATTAATCCCCACTCTTTGCTTTCTATTAATTAACCAATCCTCTATCCATGCTACTACGTTACCCTTAATGCCATGCATCTTTATGTCATGCAGCAACCTTTTGTGTGGCACCTTGTCAAAGGCTTTCTGGAAAACCAGATATACCACATCCATTGGCTCCCCATTATCTACTGCACTGGCAATGTCCTCAAAAAATTCCACTAAATTAGTTAGGCACGACCTGCCCTTTATGAACCCGTGCTGCATCTGCCCAATGGGACAATTTCTATCCAGATGCCTCGCTATTTCTTCCTTGATGATAGATTCCAGCATCTTCCCTACTACTGAAGTTAAGCTCACTGGCCTATAATTTCCTGCTCTCTGCCTCCCTCCTTTTTTAAACAGTGGTGTCACGTTTGCTAATTTCCAATCCACCGGGACCACCCCAGAGTCTAGTGAATTTTGGTAAATCATCATTAGTGCACCTGCAATTTCCCTAGCCATCTTTCTTTGCACTCTGGGATGCATTCCATCAGGGCCAGGAGACTTGTCTACCTTTAGCGCCATTAGCTTGCCCATCACTACCTCCTTAGTGATAAAAATTCTCTCAAGGCCCTCACCTGTCATAGCCTCATTTCTGTCAGTCGCTGGCATGTTATTTGTGTCTTCCACTGTGAAGACCGACCCAAAAAACCTGTTCAGTTCCTCAGCCATTTCCTCACATCCCTCACAGTTTATTAAAACTCCCTTCTCATCCTCTAAAGGACCAATATTTACCTAAGCCACTCTTTTTTGTTTTATACATTTGTAAAAACTTTTACTGTCTGTTTTTATATTCTGTGCAAGTTTACTCTCATACTCTACCTTACTCTTTATTATAGCTTTTTTAGTAGCTTTCTGTTGCCCCCTAAAGATTTCCCAGTCCTCTAGTCTCCCACCAATCTTTGCCACTAAATCCTGCTGTATCCTCTGACAGTCCTCATCGCTATCCGCAATTCCACCAACCTTTGTGTCGTCTGCAAACTTACTAATCAGCACCAGTTACATTTTCCTCCAAATCATTTATATATACTATGAACAGCAAAGGTCCCTGCGGAACACCACTTGTCACAGCCCTTCAATTAGAAAAGCACCCTTCCATTGCTACTCTCTGCCTTCTGTGACCTAGCCAGTTCTGTATCCACCTTGCCAGCTCACCCCTATCCCGTGTGACTACACGTTTTGTACCAGTCTACCAGGAGGGACCTTGTCAAAGGCCTTACTGAAGTCCATATAGACAACATCCACTGCCTGCCTGCAACAATCATCTTTGTGACCTCTTCGAAAAACTCTTGTCAAGTTAGTGAGACACGACCTCCCCTTCACAAAACCATGCTGCCTCTCACTAATACATCCATTTGCTTTCAAATGGGAGTAGATCCTGTCTCGAAGAATTCTCTCCAGTAAGGCTCACCAGCCTGTAGTTCCCTGGATTATCCTTGCTACCTTTCTTAAACAAAGGAACAACATTGGCAGCATGGTAGTATTGTGGATAGCACAATCGCTTCACAGCTCCAGGGTCCCAGGTTCGATTCCGGCTTGGGTCACTAGCTGTGCAGAGTCTGCACATCCTCCCCGTGTGTGTGTGGGTTTCCTCCGGGTGCTTCGGTTTCCTCCCACAGTCCAAAGATTTGCAAGTTAGTTGGATTGGACATGATAAATTGCCCTTAGTGTCCAAAATTTCCCTTAGTGTTGGGTGGGGTTACTGGGTTATGGGAATAGGGTGGAGGTGTTAACCTTGGGTAGGGTGCTCTTTCCAGGTGCCGGTGCAGACTCGATGGGTCGAATGGCCTCCTTCTGCACTGTAAATTCGATGATCTATTGGCTATTCTCCAGTCCTCCGGGACATCAGCTGAAGACAGCGAGGATCCAAAGATTTCTGTCAAGGCCTCAGCAATTTCCTCTCTAGCCTCCTTCAGTATTCAGATCGCATCAGGCCCTGGGGACTTACCTACCTTAATATTTTTCAAGACGCCCAACACTTTGTCTTTTTGGATCTGAATGTGACCCAGGCGATCTACACACTCTTCTCCAGACTCAACATCCACCAATTCCTTCTCTTTGGTGAATACTGATGCAAAGTATTCATTTAGTACCTTGCCCATTTCCTCTGGCTCCACACATAGATTCCCTTGCCTATCCTTCAGTCGGCCAACCCTTTCCCTGGCTACCCTCTTGCTTTTTATGTACATGTAAAAAGCCTTGGGATTTTCCTTAACCCTATTTGCCAATGACTTTTTGTGACCCCTTCTAGCCCTCCTGACTCCTTGCTTAGGTTCCTTCCTACCTTCCTTATATTCAACATAGGCTTCGTCTGTTCCAAGCCTTCTAGCCCTGACAAATGCCTCCTTTTTATTTTTAACGAGGCCTACAATATCTCTCGTTATCCAAGGTTCCCGAAATTTGCCATATTTATCCTCCTTCGCCACAGGAACATGCCGGTCCTGAATTCCTTTCAACTGACACTTGAAAGCCTCCCACATGTCAGATGTTGATTTACCCTCACACATCCGCCCCCAATCTATGTTCTTCAGTTCCCGCCTAATATTGTTATAACCAACACTATGACTTTACGTGGCCTAGTTTATTACAGTGAAAACATTTGAAACTTTTCATGTCTCTTCCACTCTCCTGGATTTCCTTTTTAATTTGAGGTACTCTCTCCTTATTATCTCCCATCAGATCACCTTTACCTTTACCACTTGAGTATTTCTCATGCCCCCAGTTTCTATCCCTCACAGGCTGAAACTGATGTCGTAAACCAAACTTTGAGTTATGAACTAATTCATAATCCTCTGCCATTTCTGCTGCTAATCTTGTAGTTTTAACCCTCTGCTCTTCCACATGATTCTCACTACATGAGGAATTGAATCTTTAAACTTCTCTAAAAGTATAATTTCTCTGAGAGCTTCAGACGGTTGGTCTATTTACAAAGCCCTCATCCACCTATCAAAATTACTCTATTTAATCCTTTCAAATTCCACCTATGTTTGACCAGGTTCTTTCCTTAAATTTCTGAACATTTGTCTTTTGGCATGATGTGGAGGTGCCAGCGTTGGGCTGGGCTGAGCACAGTAAGAAATCTTACAACACCAGGTTAAAGTCCAACAGGTTTGTTTCAAACATTAGCTTTTGGAGCACTGCCCCTTCCCAATCTCCTGAGAAAGCTTGTGTTTGAAGCAAACCTGTTGGACTTTACCCTGGTGTTGTAAGACTTCTTACTTTGTCTGTTGGCTTCAGGCTCAATTTCATATGCACCCAAGATAGATTTTTTCACCTCCTCATAGGTCTCAGATACCTCCTCTGATAATGATGCAAACACTTCTCTAGCTCTTCCTATCAACTTTGTTTGAATCTGTAATACCCACATCTCCTGTGGCCATTTAATTTGTTTAGCTAGCTTCTGAAATGAAATGAAAAAGGCCTCCTTCTCATCAAACCTTGGCAATATTTGGACATTCTTAAATCGATCCCCACCAAGCCTTCAACTAGGAAACTCTTTCGCTTCATCCTCATCACTATTCTCCAACTGTACGTTTTTCTTTCCATCCGCCAATCTTAACTGACTGTCATGTTTCATGGCCATTTTCCGAAGTTCAAACTCTCTCTCTCTTTCCGTGCCTTCTCTCTCTCATTTTCCTCTCTTCTCTCTCTCATTTTCCTCTCTACCTCTTTCTCTCTCTTTTTCTTTTTCCCAGATCTGTATTTCCCCTTCTCTTTCTTTTTGTTCTGCTCAGGCCATTCTTTCTTTTCTCCTTTCTTCTCTCTCCTTTTCTTTTTCCTCTCTACCTCTTTCTCTCTCTTTTTCTTTTTCCCTGATCTGTATCTCCCTTTCTCTTTTCGTTCTGCTCGGGCTCTTCTTTCTTTTTCTCTCATTTTGTATTCAAACTGCTTTAATTCTTTTGCTTGATTTGTAACTGAAGTTTTGCCATTTCTATTATGTCAGACTATATTTCAGGCAATTTTAAATGCTCAGCAACTGCCATAAGTATCTCATCTTTTCTTACCATGGCAGGTAATGTTTAATGTTTGGTATTTGCCAAATCTAACAGTCTGTTTTTAGTCTCTGTCATAAGGTACTGTATGTGACCATCTCCACTCCCAAAAACTTCTGAGCCTCTGCAAGAGCCATTGTCCACAACACACTCCCTACTTAAACTATAATACCACAACTGAAAAGCAACCACAATATGCTCACCCCTCACCGTCTTTAAGTTCGCAAAGCCAACCCAATAGATAGTCTTTTATCCTCCTCGAGCCCCCAATTTGTTATGGGCCGGGGTTTCGAGAACTCCAAAGTGTACCATGGAGATTATTTTACACACAACTTTTTCTACATTGTGGTATGGGGAGCACACGGCCGACTCTACAGGTGTCGTGCAGCAGAAATCAAAAAGTATTTTTTAAAGCAAGACAATGTTTATTCTATGAATTCTGAGAACCCTTTTTAAAACGTACACTGAACATCTTAGCAACCATCAATTTAAATACAACCCCCAAAGAATACAGCACTCTAACTAATCCTTAAACTTGCCTTTTAACATCCATAAGACAATAAAACTGTTTTAAAAGAAGCACACCAGGTTTAAATTCTCTACTGAGAGTAGTTATCATTCTGAATTTACCAAATGATCTAGAGATAGTCTTTAGATTGCAGAGAGAACAACGTTACACCTTCTTTGGCTGGCATAGCTCCAACACTAAAAACGAAACTAAAAAATACAGACACACCCAAGCTTTTCCGCAAAGCAAAACTAAAAAGCAGAGCCAGAGCTCAGCTCCACCCACACTCTGACATCACTGCAGCCACTTGAGCAAACATTTCTTAAAGTGACATTCCTGTGACACTATCCACAGTTATTCCATTTAATTCTGTTTCATAATCGATCACAGCCAACTCATGCCTCATCATCATAGTTTGCTTTTTTTAAATTCAGGACCCGAGTCTCAGAATCAAATACTTCACTCTCCACCTTGGTGAATAATTCTATAATATTACGAACGTTCATCCCCAAGGGATCTCGCACAACTATATTTTCAATGGTTCCGTTCTCATTACACAGTACCTGTTACAATCTGCTGCTTGGCTGAACAGATTAGTGCACCAGAGAATGTCTAGTTTTTGACGAGTTGAATTTTTATTGTTAAACATTGACGTGGGTCAGATAACGATATGAAAACTACAAAAATCTAACTAATAAATTACTACTATAAATTATCTACCATCTATTACAAATGTGACTATCCACTCTGAGGACTATCTCCAGACTCCTCCAGGTAACAGTGCCACATGGTTTTTCTTTACTGCCACCTGCTGGTTGGAGGTCGTATCTGTTAATATTTACATGACTGCTTATGCATATTATCATAGTACCCTGTTGAGGATAGCCTGTTGTCTAGTTGGTTCCCCAATGTATTGGTCCAGATAGCCAACCCGTAAACATTTCAGGAATTCCTCCTCCACTGTACTGTGACCAATTTGATTTGTCCAATCTGTATGGAGATTAAAATCCCCCATAATTAGAGATGTTCCTTTATCACATGGTTCCCTGATTTCCTGTTTAATTCCATTCCCAACATCACTACTACAGTTTGAGGGTCTATCCAACTCTCACAAAGTTTTTTGCCCCTTGGTGGTTTCTCAGTTTTACCCGGTTATATCATATGCATTTACATCTCTTTGCATGATTAGTTCATCCGCTTTATTGTGAATGCTCTGTGTGTTAACTTGTCTTTTTAACATTACTTTGTCTCGCTCACAATATTTTTCACTGTGGCGCTGTTTGAATCCGGCCCTTGGTTTCTCTGCCTATCACTTTTCTTATTCCCCTTTCTGTCCATTGTTTTTGTCCTTGTTTCTTCCTCTTTTGACTCTTTGTGTAGATTGCCATCCCACTGTCACCCCAGGCACTCTCGTAAATACTCCCCCTAGGACATCAGTATCAGTCCTGTCCAAGTGTAACACTTCCAGTTTATACTGGTCCCACCGCTCCCCAAAACCAGTTCCATTGCTCCAAGAATCTGAAACCCTCCCCCTCACACCACCTCATCAGCCACATATTCATCTAATACATCCTACTATTCCTACTCCAACTACCACGTGGCACTGGTAGTAATCCTGACATCACTACCTTTGAGCTCCGACTTCTCAACTTTCTTCCTAATACCCTATATTCTGCTTTTAGGACCGATGTTGTTTTGTACCAATTTGTACCTTGACCACTGGCTGTTCATTCTCCCCCTCCAGAATATACTGGAGCCGCTCCATGACATCCTTAACCCTAGTGCTAGGGAGACCAACATACCGTCCTTTACAATTGAATACTCAATAACTATTGCTTGCTCACGCTTGTTACTCCTCTCCCATGTAGCAGAGCCAACCATAGTGCAACAAATTTGGCTGTTGCTGCTTTCCCCTGAGATGTCATTTCCCTCAACTGTATCCAAAACGGTATATCTGTGTTGCCATAGGAGATTCCTGCACTGCCTGCCTAGCTCTGATGCTCTTCCTGGTGGTCACCCATATGTTTCCTGCCTGTGGAGTCAGAGGCTGCAATGTGACCACCTCTCTCTGTGCTACCACAACACGCTCCATGCTGAGTCATGGGTTTGGAAGGTGTCATGGGTTTGGAAGGTGATGCCTAAGCTCAGGAATGGCATCAGTTAATGGGAGTAGCTTTTCTCTGTCTGCCTAGTACAATCTTGTGGGCGGCACAATGGCACAGTGGTTAGCACTTCTGCCTCACAGTTCCAGGGTCCCGGGTTCAATTCCAGCCTTGGGTGACTGTCGGTGTGGAATTTGCACTTTCTCCCTGTATAGGTTTCCTCCGGGTGCTCCGGTTTCCTCCCACAGTCCAGAGATGTGCAGGGTAGGTGGATTGGCCATGATAAATTGCCCAAAAAGGTTAAGTGCGGGTACTGGTTTATGGGGACAGGGTGGAGGTCTGGGCTTAAGTAGGGTCCTCTTTCCAAGGGTCGGAGCAGACCCGATGGGCCGAATAGCCTCTCTCTGCACTGTAAATACTATGATTCTATGATTGTGCATCTCTATCAGATCTCTCCTTTACTCCAAGAACAATTCCAGCTTCTCCAACTAACCACAGAACTAAAATCCCCCCCATACTGGTAAATCTCCCTACGCACCCTCTCAGGTCCTTCACATCATTCTTAAAGTGAGGTGACCATGACTCTCGGTGGTTGTAAAAAAAGGATAAATACAAAACGCTGGTTGGGCAGTGACTATGATTTTTCAATGTTGCAGATGGGAACGGTTCGAGTACAGTCGAGAGCAGTGGTGATGGCAGTCGCTGCCTGAGGTTGAAGGGACAAATGAGATTCATGCCAGAATGGGAATCGATCATCTTTCTGGGCACACCAGTGTAAGATCTGATGGGAGAGAGGGAAGGGGGCGGGTCAGAGGGGAGGTGGCGTGAGAGAGTTGAGTGACTGAGACAGAGAGTAGTGGGTGAGGAAGAGGAGGGGCTTGGTAACAGCGGTAGGGATGAGACTGAAGGGATTGGGTGTATGATGGTGGGGAGGGGTGTGTGATGGTGGGGGGGTGTGTGGCAGTGGGGTGGAGGTGTATGATGGTGGGGAGAGGGCGTGTGATGGTGGGGAGGGGGCGTGTGACAGTGGGGAGGGGCGTGTGACTGGGGTGGAGGCGTATTGGTGGAGAGGGGATGTGTGATGGTGGGGAGGGGGTGTGTGATGGTGGGGTGTAGGCGTGTGACAGTGGGGAGGGGGTGTATGATGGTGGGGAGAGGGCGTGTGACTGGGGTGGAGGCGTATTGGTGGAGAGGGGGCGTGTGATGGTGGGGACGGGGTGTGTGATGGTGGGGTGTAGGCGTGTGACAGTGGGGAGGGGGTGTATGATGGTGGGGAGAGGGCGTGTGATGGTGGGGAGGGGGTGTGTGACAGTGGGGAGGGGGCGTGTGACTGGGGTGGAGGCGTATTGGTGGAGAGGGGATGTGTGATGGTGGGGAGGGGGTGTGTGATGGTGGGGTGTAGGCGTGTGACAGTGGGGAGGGGGTGTATGATGGTGGGGAGAGGGCGTGTGACAGTGGGGAGGAGGCGTATGACTGGGGAGGGGGTGTATGATGGTGGGGAGGGTGTGTGTGATGGTGGGGTGTAGGCGTGTGACAGTGGGGAGGGGGTGTATGACCGTGGGAAGGGGCGTGTGACAGTGGGGAGGGGGCGTGTGATGTTGGGGAGGGGGCGTGTGATGTTGGGGAGGGGGGCGTGTGATGGTGGGGAGGGGTCATGATGCAGGGGGAGGGGCATGACAGAGGGGATGCATGTGACAGAGGGGCACAGGACCGTGGGGAGGTTGCGTGACTGAGGGGGCATGGTTGACAGGAGGGGTTTTGACTCAGAGGGTGATGGGGATAGTGCCTGAGTGACGGAGTGATGGGGTTGAGTGACGCGGTGATGGGTTTGGGTTTGGTGATGGGAGAGATGGAGTTAGTTCTGGTGATGGGGTTGGGTTTGGTCACTGGGTGATGGCGTTGCATTTGGTGACGGGCTGACAGGGTTGGGTTTGGTGACGGGGTGACGGGTTTGGTGACGGGATGACGGGATGACGGGTTGGGTTTGGTGACGGGGTTGGGTTTGGTGACGGGGTTGGGTTTGGTGACGGGGTTGGGTTTGGTGACGGGGTTGGGTTTGATTGACGGGGTGACGGGGATGGGTTGGTGACGGGGATGGGTTTGGTGACGGGGATGGGTTTGGTGCCGGGGATGGGTTTGGTGCCGGGGATGGGTTTGGTGACGGGGATGGGTTTGGTGACGGGGATGGGTTTGGTGACGGGGTTGGGTTTGGTGACGGGGTTGGGTTTGGTGACGGGGTTGGGGTTTGGTGACGGGGTTGGGTTGGTGACGGGGTTGGGTTTTTTGACGGGGTTGGGTTTGGTGACGGGGTTGGGTTTGGTGACGGGGTTGGGTTTGGTGACGGGGTTGGTTTGGTGATGGGTTGGTTTGGTGACGGGGTTGGTTTGGTGACGGGGTTGGGTTTGGTGACGGGGTTGGGTTTTGGTGACGGGGTTGGGTTTGGGTGCGGGGGTTGGGTTTGGTGACGGGGTTGGGTTTGGTGACGGGGGTTGGGTTTGGTGACGGGGTTGGGTTGGTGACGGGGGTTGGGTTTGGTGACGGGTTGGGTTTGGTGACGGGGTTGGGTTTGGTGACGGGGTTGGGTTTGGTTTGGTGACGGGGTTGGGTTTGGTTTGGTGACGGGGTTGGGTTTGGTTTGGTGACGGGGTTGGGTTTGGTTTGGTGACGGGGTTGGGTTTGGTGACGGGGTGGGTTTGGT